>NC_056438.1:37771092-38071092 GCF_018296145.1 Oncorhynchus tshawytscha
GGTACTAAGATATTGGAGACTTGAGGGAGCATGTGAAAAAGGCACTAGAATAGCCCACCCCTTATGGGCTAAAATAGCCCATAGGTTCCTATCATTCTATGAAGTACTATCGGCTTTTTTTTATGTCTCATCCAAATGGGCTCACTAAAATACAATAGTAATTCTATGTTCAGTGAACAGAAATATAAATGCAACATGTAAAAATGTCAAAGATTTTACAGAGTTACTGTTCATATAAGGAAATCAGTCAATTGAAATAAATTCATTAGGCCCTAATTTATGGATTTCCCATGACAGGGAATACACATATGCATCTGTTGGTCACAGATAAAATAAAATATATATATTTTTAAAGGTAGTGGCGTGGATTAGAAAGCCAGTCAGTATCTGGTGTGACCATCATTTGCCTCATGCAGTGCAACACATCTCCTTTGCATAGAGTTGATCAGGCTGTTGATTGTGGCGTGTGGAATGTTATCCCACTGCTCTTCAATGGCTGTGCGAAGTTGCTGAATATTGGTGGGAACTGGAACACGCTGTGGTATACGTCGATCCAGAACATCCCAAATATGATCAATGGATGACATGTCTGGGTATGCAGGCCATGGAAGAACTGGGACTTTTTCACCTTCCAGAATTGTGTACAGACCCTTACGACATTGGGCCATGCATTATCATGCTGAAACATAAGGTGATGGCGATGGATGAATGGCACTACAATGGGTCTTAGGATCTCGGCACAGTTTCTCTGTGCATTCAAATTGCCATCGATAAAATGCAATTGTGTTCGTGTCCATAGCTTATGCCTGCCAATACGATAACCCCACCGCCACCACGGGGGAACTCTGTTCACAACATTGACATCAGCAAACCGCTCGCCCATACGAAGCCATACACGCTGTCGGCCATCTGTCCAGTACCGTTGAAACTGGGATTAATCTGTGAAGAACACACTTCTCCAGCGTGCCAATGGCCATTGAAGGTGATAATTTGCCCACTGAAGTCGGTTACAATGCCGAACTGCAGTCAGGTCAAGATCCTGGTGAGGACGACGAGCATGCAGATGAGCTTCCCTGACACAGTTACTGACAGTTTGTGCAGAAATGATTTGGTTGTGCACACTCACAGTTTCATCAGCTGTCCGGGTGGCTCTTCTCAGCAGGTGAAGAAGCCTGATGTGGAGGTACTGGACTGGCGTGATTACACGTGGTCTGCGCATCTGAGGCCAATTGGACTTACTGCCAAATTCTCGAAAATGCTGTTGGCTTATGGTAGAGAAATTAACATTAAATTCTTTGGCAACAGCTCTGGTGGACATTCCTGCAGTCAACATGCCAATTGCTTGCTCCCTCAAAACTTGAGACATCTGTGGCATTGTGTTGTGTGCTAAAATTGCACATTTTAGAGTGGCCTTTTATTGTCCCCAGCACAAGGTGCACCTGTATAATGATCATGCTGTTTAATAAGCTTCTTGATATGCCACACCTCCCAGGTGGATCGATTATCTTGGCAAATGAGAAATGCTCACTAAGAGGGATGTAACAAATTTGTGCACAACATTTGCGAGAAATAAGCTTTATGTGCATATGGAACATTTCTGGGATATTTTATTTCAGCTCACGAAACATGGGACCAACACTTTGCATGTTGCGTTTATACACTGCTCAAAAAATAAAGGGAACACTTAAACAACACAATGTAACTCCAAGTCAATCACACTTCTGTGAAATCAAACTGTCCACATAGAAAGCAACACTGATTGACAATACATTTCACATGCTATTGTGCAAATGGAATAGACAACAGGTGGAAATTATAGGCAATTAGCAAGATACTCCCAATAAAGGAGTGGTTCTGCAGGTGGTGACCACAGACCACTTCTCAGTTCCTATGCTTCCTGGCTGATGTTTTGGTCACTTTTGAATGCTGGCGGTGCTTTCACTCTAGTGGTAGCATGAGACGGAGTCTACAACCCACACAAGTGGCTCAGGTAGTGCAGCTCATCCAGGATGGCACATCAATGCAAGCTGTGGCAAGAAAGTTTGCTGGGTCTGTCAGCGTAGTGTCCAGAGCATGGAGGCGCTACCAGGAGACAGGCCAGTACATCAGGAGATGTGGAGGAGGCCGTAGGAGGGCAACAACCCAGCAGCAGGACCGCTACCTCCCCCTTTGTGCAAGGAGAAGCAGGAGGAGCACTGCCAGAGCCCTGCAAAATGACCTCCAGCAGGCCACAAATGTGCATGTATCTGCTCAAACGGTCAGAAACAGACTCCATGAGGGTGGTATGAGGGCCCGACGTCCACAGGTGGGGGTTGTGCTTACAGCCCAATACCGTGCAGGACGTTTGGCATTGCCAGAGAACACCAAGATTGGCAAATTCGCCACTGGCGCCCTGTGCTCTTCACAGATGAAAGCAGGTTCACATTGAGCACATGTGACAGACGTGACAGAGTCTGGAGACGCCGTGGAGAACGTTCTGCTGCCAGCAACATCCTCCAGCATGGTGGGTCAGTCATGGTGTGGGGTGGCATTTCTTTGGGGGGCCGCACAGCCCTCCATGTGCTCGCCAGAGGTAGCCTGACTGCCATTAGGTACCGAGATGAGATCCTCAGACCCCTTGTGAGACCATATGCTGGTGCGGTTGGCCCCGGGTTCCTCCTAATGCAAGACAATGCTAGACCTCATGTGGCTGGAGTGTGTCAGCAGTTCCTGCAAGAGGAAATCATTGATGCTATGGACTGGCCCTGGATGAGATCCCTCAGGAGACCATCCGCCACCTCATCAGGAGCATGCCCAGGCGTTGTAGTGAGGTCATACAGGCACGTGGAGGCCACACACACTACTGAGCCTCATTTTGACTTGTTTTAAGGACATGACATCAAAGTTGGATCAGCCTGTAGTGTGGTTTTCCACTTTAATTTTGAGCGTGACTCCAAATCCAGACCTCCATGGGTTGATAAATTTGATTTCCATTGATCATTTTTGTGTGATTTTGTTGTCAGCACATTCAACTATGTAAAGAAAAAAGTATTTAATAAGAATATTTAATTCATTCAGATCTAGGATGTGTTATTTTAGTGTTCCCTTTATTTTTTTGAGCAGTGTATTTTTTTCAGTATACTGTAAGTAGTTTTCAATACATAGGTTAAAAGCATACAACACACACACGCACGCACGCACATACCCCTCTTAATTGTCCATGTTTCCTATTCATGTAAATTCCATCAATTCAATTCAAATTCCATGTCAATGTTGTAATTCAGATTTAATTAAATTCTTCTCAATTCCTATGTTAGTTCAATTTTTTTTTTATGTGGATAATTCAATATTATCCCTAACAATTCCACAAATTCCAATTCCCATTCAATTCGTTATGGCTATCGGGCTGATCATATGAGTGTTCAGACAGCCCAGCTATACATAACTTCAAGTTGAAATGATTTACAACAAATCCTGAAGTTTATTTTGATACTAAACCCATTATGATATGAATTGAATTGAATTCCAAATATATGTATTTTTTTTACAATTCCAATAATAATTCCAGTTCAATAACTAGAAGATTGTTGCAAATCGAATTGAATTCCACATAAAATATGCACTTCATAAGTGAATTCAAGAATTTAGTTTGAAATTAGGGTTGCAAACAAGTGTTGCTCAATTGGTAGAGAACAGTGCTTGCCACGCTAGGGTTGTCGATTCAATTCCCATGGGAGACCAATATGAAAACATATGCACTTACTACTTTATGTCGCTGTGGATAGTGTCTACAAAATGATTGGAATTGATTCCAACCCTGATTGTCATTTAACACTTTTTTTATTTTTTAGTTTCATTTAACTAGGCAAGTCAGTTAAGAACAAATTCTGATTTACAATGACGGCCTACCAAGATGCAAAAGGCCTACTGCTGGGTGGACGGGGGCTGGGATAAAACGTTTAAATGTCAGACAAAACGCACATTAATTAACATTCTATGAGTATTATGTAACTTTGATAGATATCAGTTGAAAAAATGATAAATATGACTGTTTTGGGTTCATGGCTGCTGTGCATGCCGGTGTGTTGAGGAATGCTGTCGTTCTGAAGTCAGGGCAGCTGTCAAAATGACGACACAGGCCAGAGATTACGTAACCCTGATCCATGGGCTGCACGTGCTGAGGAAATAGACAAAAATACCTCCACTCCCAGAAATACCCACGCTTTCACAGCTTTACCTTAGACAAACACAAACAAGCATTTCTTTGTTAGTCTACACCTGTTTTTTACGAAGCACGTGACAAATAACATTTGATTTGATGTTTCTTAATGGTCCTATATACATAATTTTCTCTGCACACACACATATTTGAAATCACCCATTGAATAGTGTTTACGCAACATTTCTCAACACCTATTTTTGTCAGTCTTTGTGTGTATACACAACATTTCAAATCACCCATTTACGTCAACAATTCAAATCTTCAATTCAAATCAACATGTAAAACTGGATCTGAGTCATAATGAGAAGTTATCTATAGCGAGCTGTTGCTGTCAAGGAATATGACTTGGATGTGTAGTATTATGTGTTTGAATCATAACACCTGTTACGCTTCGTGTTTCGATCATAAATCTGCTTTGAGATAGGACACACGTGTTGTTTGTTCCCACGACAACTGTGATGTTTGTGGGGTTGTGAAATATGATATGGCATGCAGTGTGTGTGTGTGTGTGTGTGTGTGTGTGTGTGTGTGTGTGTGTGTGACAGAGAGAGGGAGAAACAGAGAGTTTGTTTGATTCTGTGTTACAGGAACTGATCCTATGACAGCAGTTACTTTGAACCCTACAAGCAGCCAGTCAGGTCAGAAGACTAGCAGGGGGTGTGCTTCTGAAGGAAACCTGTCATTGGACCAAAAATACTCGTCATGAGTGTTTCGTCACAGTCAAAGGATTTGCATAAGTCATTTGGATATAAAAATCTATAATAAATTGTTGACGTTCTTAAAGTGCTTTGGATGAAACTATACATTTTTTCTGTTACCATGTTTGTCTAATATATTTGTTAAAACATGGTGAAATGTAGCATAAATTGTGGCATAAATACAATACAACACAATCAGGGTTGGGTAGGTTACGATATAAATGTAATCCATTAACAGTTACTAGTTACCTGTCCAAAATTGTAATCAGTAATGTAACTTTTGAATTACCCAAACTCAGTAAATTGATTACGTTCAGTTACTTTTAGATTACTTTCACCTTAAGCGGCATTAGAAGAAGACAAACATTTATATGACCAATAGAATGACATCTATTGTAGGCGCAAATAGCTAAATGAGAGAGCAGCAGTGTGATTCACCTCAGTGACCTATGTAGATATCAATAATAAATTAGATTCCCACCCGTAGGCTACACCACTATGAAAAGCCGTTTTAACATATATTAATTGATTGATTTATATTAGTAATTAAATGTTTTACATCAATAATTACATTTTCGTTATCAATCATTCACATTTTTATATCCCAAAATTATTTATCGATATTAAAAATTATATGAAAATATATGAAACGGCTTTCTATAGTGGATATTTTGATATTTGATCATTGCATTTTTATATCAATAATTCCCCATAGAATTAAATGGAGAAGCACATTTTTTACATCGATAATTCAATGTACTATATTAAAAAAAAACTGTTGTTATCGCTATGCAGATATTAAAGTGTGGATATCAAATATCAATTCTTCAAATTTTGATATCATGGACTCTTTTTATATCAAATATTAGAATTATTGATATCAATAATTCATTTTTATATAAAGCAATTCATTATCGATATGAATAATTAACATTTTTTATTTATTTTATTTTACCCCTTTTTCTCCCCAATTTCATGGTATCCAATTGTTTTCGTAGCTACTATCTTGTCTCATCGCTACAAATCCCGTACGGGCTCGGGAGAGACGAAGGTTGAAAGTCATGTGTCCTCCGATACACAACCCAACCAAGCCGCACTTCTTAACACAGCGCGCATTTAACCTGGAAGCCAGCCGCACGGAGGAAACACCGTGCACCTGGCAACCTTGGTTAGCGCGCACTGCGCCCGGCCCGCCACAGGAGTCTCTGGTGCGCGATGAGACAAGGATATTTCTGCAGCATTGAAAGTTGAAAGTTCCCAAGAACACATTGGCCTCCATCATTCTTAAATGGTTTGGAACCAACTAGACTCTTCCTAGAGCTGGCCACCCGGCCAAACTGAGCAATCGGGGGAGAAAGGCCTTGGTCAGGGTGGTGCACTTATTGATATAAAAAATTCAATAGATACATGTTAAAACAGCTTTCTATTTTAGCGTTTATTCAAGTTGGATAATCTTTGGATGCCGACAGCAGTCGCACCATTTGAAGACATTGCTTGGACTGTGGCCTACAAAAGCCAATTCATGCTCTTTTCCGTTTTTACGTGATCCATCAAACGCACTTGGGTGTGTCATTAAAGTGCTCTCTGACTTGTGGTCAGACTAGCTCAGGCAGAACAAACTTAAACCTTTTTTCAATGCTGATTTGAATGTCATTGGGAAAACAGAAAGGTGTCAACGATTGTTTCGCAAACATCCTTTCTGAATTTAACAGTAATCCTAGAAGTAATCTAGTTGTTCAAAAGTATCTGTAATCTGATTTCAATTTTTTTGCAGGTAACGTTACTGATTACAGTTAGTCACAGAACTCAGCCCCATCAATGCTCCTCAACTTAAAATATCCTTAACATGATAAAAAAAAGGCGAAAACTACCTAAACAATCATTATCATGTTTGCGTAACTTTGCAACATAATGTTTACTCCACTACGGCTAAATAAAGACTGTAACTGAACTGTTGTTAGCGGGGGAGAGCTAGCATTTGCGCAACTTCTGAGTAGTTTACACCGGATATGGCGTCAACATTCGACAAAGACAACAATGACATGTGCTTGCTTTCTACTTCTGAAACCCCCCTCCCACATACACACACACACACACACACACACTCACAAAAAAACACACACACACTCAAAGATATCTGATAAACAGATTGTGCCCCCCCCCAACTTTACAGAGGGGGGCAGTGACACTGACATAGAGGGTCAGCTCCCACCCGGTCACTGGTGTATTCGTATTCGTACCCCCCCCCCACCCTGCCCCAACCTCTCTGTCCTCTTGATAGTTGCCTGATGGAATGCTGTGTGACCTGTGTTATTTTTAGATGGGCCTGGTTGAAATAGTCAAGCTCAGGCTTCATTGAAGATAAACACTAGCTGGTCTCGCGCTGTGTGGCACGTCAACTGTGTCTTGACTTGACCTGAACGATTTGTAGAGCTTTGCTGTGACAGACAAGTACTTATATCCAGAACCACGTCTTCTTCGGACTACCTTAATATCGTAACAGAACCAATCTAGAGCTCCTAAGATGTCTCCTGAAGACCGTGGGGCAGGAATGAGGTACATGACTATGTCTTTTTGTTTTGACTTCTTTTGAGTGTGTAATAAGAGAAAGTGAGAGACACTGACAGTCTAACAAATGGTTAAAAGGAGTTTTGAATACGGTTACAGCTTTCTGTTCATAGTGCCTTAAGAAAGTATTCACACCACTTGACTTATTCCACATATTGTTGTGATATTACTACTTTCTGAAGGCACTGTATGTCAGTGATAAAAAAAAGCAGTCTTCTAGATAAGGTGCTAGGTCATTGGTTGTGATTATATTGGGTGCCATGCCTTAAGTTTTCCCTCAAGTTTAAGCGACAGGATAATGGTATCCATATTGCTAAGAGTCAGAGGTATACAATTCACTCTAGTTTTCTCCACTCAAAACCCAACATGGCTAGGCAAATAAACTTCTCACGGGGGATTTCAAATAGAATTAAGCTCTGTAACAGAAAGAATACAGCTTGTGTTCACTTGGAACGGTGTCAACATCGTTGCATAAAATGTCACGACATCAGTGATATCAACAGAGCCACATGGGTGCTGTGTGGCTCAGTTGGTAGAGCATGGCACTTGCAGAGCCAGGGTTGTGGGTTTGATTCCCACGGGGGACACCTATTAAATATGACAAAAATGTATGCACTCACTACTCTAAGTCGCTCTGGATAAGAGTGTCTGCTAAAAGACTCAAATGTTAGATGTGCATGATGACTCTTTTGAAATGGAGGTTTAAGTGAACTGGTGAAGACTTTGCCTTGGGGTTTTGAATAGCAGCCAATTTCATTTTTAAGTTCTTGCGGAGGGTCTTTGGCATAAAGGTATAAGTTGCATCTGGAGTGTTCTCTTGTACCCACACATAGACTGGTAAACATATTTACTCCCTCTGTATATCCCTCGGAAATATGTGGATGCTCTGGATTCTTTGGCTGCCATTCCTCACATTGTTTGGCTGTTTGTTAAATATAATTTTTAAGGTGCCGTCACTGGACTCATTAGAGGCTCAGACATGTAGCTCCCCATGTTGTTTTAGAGATCACCAATAGGTTGAAATGACATGTCTGCCTAACAACTGCTTTGGATGCCCCTCCCCTGGTCTCTCGATAGGATTGTTGTCATGGAATGATCCCCGTGGTTTCCCAGATGAGTTGGGGATAACAGAGCAATGTGTCTGTTAGGTTTGGATGCCGTTAAAGATAGGAAAGGACTCATTTTACAGAAGCCTGAGTGAAGTACAAAAGGTATTTCATATCAGGAGTATGTGTGGCATAATGTCAATTAAATCAGGAAATACTGTTGTTAGACTCAAGATTAAGGTTGCAGTAATCACGTAGAATAATGCAGTATTAGCATAGTCAGGTTTACAAACATTCCAGTCATCATTCACTGGGTTGGATACCAAAGTGTAGGATATCAAAGGCAGACAAAGGTAGATAGCTCCAATGTCATTTAGTAGCAGTGGAGAAAAAGATACTGAGGTACAAGGACATGACATTAAGGGCTTTTATAGGCTCAGAGAGATCACGCAGGGTTGAGCCAGTGTGATCTGAAGTCTTTTAAATGTTTTGCTCCACGTTGAATGGAGTGCCAGGATTTTCTAGGACTTTCCCCTGAAGGGGTTTACCCATGACAGTCAATACCACTGTCCCACAGAAGTTTCGTTTGGTCTCTCCCTTTTGGTCTACCAAGGAAGATACGATCACTGCATTACAGTACAAAAGCTGGATACTGTAATACAGTGGGTATTGCCTCGTGAGCGGCGCATTGTATCCTTTGAGTTTACCAATGTTTTGACAATGTCTTCTGGGTGTTAACTTGGAACCAGTCTTTCTCCCTTGGGTTTCCCTTAGGAGTGTTTTCCCAAAAGGAATTTGCCCAGTACCAGAACGATTGACAAAAGTGTTTACCAGTAGACCACATCCCATACTAGGGCACTGTACTTAAGCAGTTCTAAGGAGCAGGGCAGTTTTACAGGAAATGGTGAAACCTTTATCAGGATTCATTGCCTCACAGACAAGCGTTCCGTCACGCTGTCACATGTGCGCCCGTTACGGTTTCCCTGGAAACCTGTCTCCCTGGGAAGCACGTGCCTGGAATGTGAGAGGGCAATAGCAATCTGACCTTTCTTGACAGAGGTATATGTCGGACATGGCGTAAATTTGGTGGGGGGCTGGGGTGGAGTTCAGGAGATACCCTACCCTGGCCTGTTGCTCTTTTCCTGGTTGATGAGTGAGAGGGGTCTGGAGTAGGGCTGGGCGATATGGCCAAAATATAATATCACTATAGTTTTTTAAAATTTCGGCATTTCCTCCACTCATTTGAGGTCATTTCCACACTGCCACCTAAGGCTGCACGATATGGTCAAACAATCTAGGCCTTATTTTTTACCAAATGTTGCAATTGCGATTTAGAGCAAAACACTTGGGTGAACTGTTGGAATCATGGAAATAGAATGATTATTCTAATTCTATACTTAGAATATAATAGTGGGCACTTTGAATACAGTGCTGTTTGACATGACAATGAAGGAAAATGCCAGGAGAAGTTATTGTGACAGGGTAGGAACCAAAGTGTTAATAAGTGTTTCCTAGTGGACCCTATATTCTTTATCTTAGCTACTTCATGTAGCTAACATAATGATGCTTCGCGTATTCCTCTTTGATTTAGAAGATACTGTTGCACAGACAACATGCTGATTTAGGTCTACACCATCACTGGTATTATCAGGCTGGATAGCTAGCTACGTTTGCTCTGACCTAGTACATTTATTAGCTAGCTAGCTAGCCAGCTAACCAGCAATTAGCATTAGCGGCTAACACGATTTAGGCCCAACTTCCTAAGAAAAGACAAACTAGCCGTTTTTTTCAGATGTAAGAAACACAATCTAATAGTGTCATTACAGACCGCTAGAACATTAGTTGTTTTATATGAAGCAGCAAAGTGAAAACAGCATCATTGTCATCAACATTGAACGCAAGTGTGTCATGGTTGAGGAACATCAAATGTACTCCGTAAGTGACAGGGGGCGGGGCTAGGTCTGTGTGGAAAGCAGTATGGAGAGAGCTGCGAGAGATGACTCAAATAGCGGAGTAAACTATAAAACTATTACACACGGCGTAAAACATTTAACAATCCAAACATTCAAATACCGTTATAAAAGGTAATGTAAAAACTCAAACCGGTCCGTGCATCAATACCGGTATATAGTAAAATACGGTATACCACCCAGCCCTAGAATGGAGCTTAAGGGGGAAGCAGGCAAAGGGGTGCATTAAGGTGGATATTTGAAATATCTCTGCAACCAAAACAAATGAGAAAGGGACAGCTGTGTGGGGGTGGAAGGTGGGTTTGGGAGAGAAGGTAACAAGCTGGGAAAGGGCACTGCTCAAATAAACTTCAGTTAATAGATGTCCTCAGCCTGCCAAGGAATCCTGTGTTGCGCTGACTTTGAAAGCCTTTGAAAGCCTTTTCCTTGAGAGCTGAGGTCCAGCGATGCCAATTCTCCAACATCTGTCAAACGCTCCCACGACAAACAAAGAGAGATTTTCTGAACGGCATGCTGGGTAATGTAGTTTTATCTATAATCTTTCACCTGCTCTATGCCTTGGAATTGCCTTGAAGCGAATAAAGTGTGATACAGTTGTCAGGCTTTCCAGGGTCACATGGGGGATTTCATTACGAGCGGCTCGTAGAGCTCGACCTACTTTCCTGTCGTTAGAAAATGTCAGATTAAAGGGGTGGAGATTTGTAAAGAGTTAGGTAGTGTTCAGTAACCGCATCTGTCAACGCGATTAGTGTTTAAGGGCACGGTGTTAGGGTTCTTGGGGTCATAGCACTTCAGTACCTATTGCCTATCCACTATCCTACTCCTTGAGCAAGGACACCTCGAGAGATGGAGAGACCATTCATGAGAGTACACCATGCAAATCCTGGTAAACCCAAACAGATATACAGTACCTTCAGAAAGTATTCACACCCTTTGACTTTTTCAAAATGTGGTTGTGTTACAAAGTGGGACTAAAAAGGATTTAATTGTCATTTTTTTGTCAACGTTCCACACGAAATACCATAATGTCAAAGTGGAAGAGAAATACACATGCGCCGAATACAACAGGTATAAAACACGTGTAGGTAGACCTTACAGTGAAATGCTTACTTACAGGCCCTTAAACAACAATGCAGTTTTAAGAGAAATAAGTGTTAAGTAAAAAAAATAGATAAGTCAAATATAATAATTAAAAATCACAATACGGTGCCCCCGCACATTGACACTGTACTGGTACCCCCTGTATATAGCGAGGCTATATACAGGGGGTACCAGTACAGTGTCAATGTGCGGGGGCACCGGTTAGTTGAGGTAATTGAGGTAATATGTACTTGTAGGTAGTGTTAAAGTAACAATGCATGGATAATATACAGAGAGTGGCAGCAGCATAAACGAGGGGGGGGGGGTGCAAATAGTATGGCTAGCCATTTGACTAGCTTTTCAGGTGTCTTATGGCTTGGGGGTAGAAGCTGTTAAGAAGCCTTTTGGACCTAGACTTGGTGCTCCGGTACCGCTTGCCGTGCGGTAGCAGAGAGAACAGTCTATGACTAGGGTGGCTGGAGTCTGACAATTTTTGGGCCTTCCTCTGACTCCGCCTGGTATAGAGGTCCTGGATGGCAGGAAGCTTGGCCCCGGTGATGTATTCGGCCTTACCCACTACCCTCTGTAGTGCCTTGCGGTCGAAAGCTGAGAAGTTGCCATACCAGGCATACCATACCTGTCCAACTTTTTGAGGATCTGAGGACCCATGTCAAATAATTTCAGTCTCCTGAGGGGGAATAGGCTTTGTTGTGCCCTCTTCACGACTTCTTGAGTGTGTTTGGCTCTCAACCTGCTCCACTACAGCCCCGTCGATGAGAATGGGGGCGTCCTCCTTGTCCTGTAGTCCACAATCATCTCCTTTGTCTTGATCACATTGAGGGAGAGGTTGTTGCCCTGGTACCACATGGATAGGTCTCTGACCTCCTCCCTATAGGGTGTCTCATCGTTGTTGGTGATCAGGCCTACCACTGTTGTGTCGTCTGCAAACTTAATGATGGTGTTGGAGTCGTGCCTGGCCATGCAGTCATGAGTGAACAGGGAGTACAGGATGGGACTGAGCACACACCCCTGAGGGGCCCCCGTGTTGAGGATCAGCGTGGCGGATGTCTTTGTTTCCTAGTCTTACCACCTGGGGACGGCCCGTCAGGAAGTCCTGGATCCAGTTGCAGAGGGAGGTGTTTAGTCCCAGGGTCCTTAGCTTATTGATGAGCTTTGAGGGCACTAAGGTTTTGAACACTGAGCTGTAGTCAATGAACAGCATTCTCACATAGTCAATGAATAGCATTATTTTATCCAGGTGGGAAAGGGCAGTGTGGAGTACATCATCTGTGGATCTGTTGGGGCCTTTCAAAGAACTTTATGGCTACAGACGTGAGTGCTACGGGTCGGTAGTCATTTAGGCAGGTTACCTTAATGTTCTTGGACACAGAGACTATGGTGGTCTGCTTAAAACATGTTGGTATTACAGACTCCGACAAGAAGAGGTTGACAAAGTCAGTGAAGACACTTGCCAGTTGATCAGCGCATACTCGCAGTGCACATCCTGGTAATCCGTTTGTCCCTGCGGCCTTGTTAATGTTAACCTGTTTAAAGGTCTTACTCACATCGGCTACGAAAAGCGTGAGTGTGAACAGCTGAAGCTCTCATGCATGTTTAAGTGTTACTTGCCTTGAATACATAGAAGTAGTTTAGCTCATTTGGTGGGCTCGTTTCACTGGGCAGCTCTCTGCTGTGCTTCCCTTTGTAGTCTGTAATGGTTTGCAAGCCCTGCCACATCCGACGAGCGTCAGAGCCAGTGTAGTACAACTCGATCTTAGTCCTGTATTGACGCTTTGCCTGTTTGATGGTTCGTCGGAAGGCATAGCGGGATTTCTTATAAACTTTCAGGTTAGGGTCCCTCTCTAGCCTTTAGCTCAGTGCGGATGCTGCCTGTAATCCATGGCTTCTGATTGGGGTATGTACGTACAGTCACTGTGGGGACGACATCATCAATGCGCTTATTGATGAAGCCAATGACTAATGTGGTTTACTCCTCAATGCCATCGGAGGAATCCCGGAACATATTCCAGTCTGTGCTAGCAAAACAGTCCTGTAGCTTAGCATCTGCTTCATCTGACCACTTTTTTATTGATCTAGTCACCGGTGCTTCCTGCATTAATTTTTGCTTGTAAGCAGGAATCAGGAGGATATAATTATGGTCAGATTTGCCAAATGGAGGGTGAGGGAGGGATTTGTATGCGTCTCTGTGTGTGGAGTATAGGTGGTCCAGAGTTCTTTTTCCTCTGGTTGCACATTTAACATGCCGATAGAAATTTGGTAAAACAAATTTAAGTTTCCCTGCATCAAGGTCCCCGCCTACTAGGAGCGCCGCCTCTGGGTGAGCGTTGTATGCTGTAATGTTAAGATTTCCCTTCACTGGAACTAAGGGGCCTAGCCCGAACTATGGAAAACAGCCCCAGACCATTATTCCTCCTCCACCAAACTTTACAGTTGACACTATGCATTGGGGCAGGTAGTTCTCCTGGCATCCACCAAACCCAGATTCTTCCTTCGGACCTCCAGATAGTGAAGCGTGATTTATCACTCAGGAGAATGCGTTTCCACTGCTCCAGAGTCCAATGGTGGAGAGCTTTACACCACTCTAGCTGATTCTTGGCATTGTTCATGGGGATCTTAGGCTTGTGTGCGACTGCTCAGCTATAGAAACCCATTTCATGAAGGTTCCATCGGACAGTTATTGTGCTGACGTTGCTTCCAGAGGCAGTTTGGAACTCGGTAGTGAGTGTTGGAACCGAGGACAGAATATTTTTACGCATTACACGCTTCAGCACTCGGCGGTCCCGTTCTGTGCGCTTATTTGGCCTACCACTTTACAGCTGAGCCGTTGTTCCTCCTAGACGTTTCCACTTCACAATAGCAGCACTTACAGTTGACCGGGGCAGCTCTAGCAGGGCAGAAATGTAAAGATCTGACTTGTTGCAAAGGTGGCATCCTATGACGGTGCCACATTGAAAGTTACTGAGCTCTTCAGTTAGGCCATTCTACTGCCAATGTTTGTCTATGGAGATTGCGTGACTGTGTGTGATAAATGTTATACACCTGTCAGCAATGGGTGTGGCTGAAATAGCTGAATCCACTAATTTGAAGGGGTGTCCACATACACCAAATTATCTTCATTACATAAGTATCCAACCCCCTGAGTCAATACATAATTGAATCAACCACCTTTGGCAGCGATTACAGCTGTGAATTTTTCTGGGTATGTCACTAAGAGCTTTCCACAACTGGATTGTGCAACATTTGCTCATGATTCTTTTCAAAATTCTACAAGCTGTTGATAATTGCTAGACAACCATTTCCAGGTCTTGCCATAGATTTTCAAGTACAGTGCATTCTGGAAGAATTCCGACCCTTCCCTTTTTCCACATTTGATTTACAGTGTGGAGTTACAGCCTCATTGTAAAATGTATTAAATACATTTTATGCCTAATCAATCTTCACACAATACTCCGTAATGACAAGGCGAAAACACATTTTTTGATATTTTTTGCAAAAAAAAATAAACAGAAATACGTTATTTCAATAAGTATTCAGTCCTTTTGCTATGAGACTTGAAATTGAGCTCAGGTGCATCCTGTTACCATTGATCATCCTTGAGATGTTTCTACAACTTGATTGGAGTCCACCTGTGGTAAATTCAATTGATTGGACATGATTTGGAAAGGCACACACCTGTCTATATAAGGTCCCACAGTTGACAGTGCATGTCCGAGCAAAAACCAAGCCATGAGATTGAAGGAATTGTCGGTAGTGCTCAGAGACAGGATTGTGTCGAGTCACAGATCTGGGGAAGCGTCATACCCAAGAAGATTTGAGGCTGTAATCGCTGCTAAAGGTGCTTCAACAAAGTACTGAGTAATTGATCTGAAAATGTATATAAATGTAATATTTCATTAAAAAAAAATCTTAATTAGATTTGCAAAAATTTCTAAACCTGTTTTTTGCTTGGTTGTGATTGGGTATTGATGAGAAAAAAATAACAATTTAATCAATTTTAGAATACCGCATTAGTTACAAAATAAAAAGTCAAGGGGGTCTGAATACTTTCCGAATGCACTGTAGATTTAAGTCAAAACTGTTATTCGGCCACTCAGGAACATTCATTGTCTTCTTGGTAAGCAACTCCAGGGGTAGATTTGGCCCTGTGCTTTGGGTTATTGTCCTTGTTTCCCTCTAGGATTTTGCCTGTGCTTAGCTCCGTTTCTTTTTTTTATCCTTTAAAACTCCCCAGTCCTGAACGATTATCAGCATGCCCATAACATAATGCAGCCACCACTATGCATGAAAATATGTAGTGGTACTCAGTTATTGTATTTGCTGCAA
Source organism: Oncorhynchus tshawytscha (assembly GCF_018296145.1). NCBI lineage: Eukaryota > Metazoa > Chordata > Actinopteri > Salmoniformes > Salmonidae > Oncorhynchus > Oncorhynchus tshawytscha. The sequence goes on from NC_056438.1 coordinate 37,787,000, forward strand.
ACATGACACACTATGCAGGACAAAAAGTGTATTGCTTTGACACATTTTTTGCAGTATTACTTTGTTGCAAACAGGATGCATGTTTTGGAATATTTTTATTCTGTACAAGCTTCGTTTCACTCTGTCAATTAGGTTATTCTGGCGTAACTACAATGTAGTTGATCCATCCTCAGTTTATTATTACAGCTAGAGATATACCGATATACAAAAGTATGTGGACGCCTTCAAATTAGAGGATTTGGCTATTTTAGCCACACCTGTTGCAGACAGGTGTATAAAATCGAGCACACAGCCATGTAATCTTCACACACAAACACTGGCTTTACTGAAGAGCTCATTGACTTTCGACATGGCACCATCATAGGATGCCACCTTTCCAGCAAGTAAGTTCGTAAAACTTTCTGCCCTGCTAGAGCTGCTCCGTTCAACTGTAAGTGCTGTTTTTCTGAAGTGGAATTGTCTAGGAGCAACAACGGCTCAGCCGGGAAGTGATAGGCCACACAAGTTCACAGAACGGGACTGCCGAGTGCTAAAGCACGCAACGCATAAAAATTCTGTCCTCAGTTGCAACACTCACTACCGAGTTCCAAACTGCCTCTGGAAGCAACGTCAGCACAAGAACTGTTCGTCGGGAGCTTCATGAAATGGGTTTCCATGGTGAAGTAGCCGCACAAAAGCCTAAGATCACCAGGTGCAATGCCAAGCATTTGCTGTAGTGGTGTAGAGCTCGCCCCCATTGGACTCTGGAGCATTGGAAACGCATTCTCTGGAGAGATGAATCACACTACAGCAATCAAATCTAATTTTATTGGTCACATGGTTACATACACATGGTTAGCAGATGTTAATGCAAGTGTAGCGAAATTCTTCAGCTTCTAGTTCCGACAGTGCAGTAATATGTCCTGGAGGGCAGGTAGTTTGCCCCCGGTGATGCGTTGTGCAGACCGCACCACCCCCTGGAGAGCCTTGCGGTTGAGGGTGGTGCAGTTGCCGTACCAGGCGGTGATACAGCCAGACAGGATGATCTCAATTGTGCATCTGTAAAAGTTTGAGGGTTTTAGGTGACAAGCCAAATTTATTTAACCTCCTGTGTGGGTGAACCATTTCAGTTTGTCCGTGATGTGTACGCCGAGGAACTTAACTTTCCACCTTCTCCACTACTGTCCCGTGATGTGGATTGGGGGGTGCTCCCTCTGCTGTTTTCTGAAGTCCACGATCATCTCCTTTGTTGATGTTGAGTGCGAGGTTGTTTTCCTGACACCCTACTCTGAGTGCCCTCACCTCCTCCCTGTCTCGTCGTTGTTGGTAATCAAGCCCACTACTGTTGTGTCGTCTGCAAACTTGATGATTGAGTTGGAGGCGTGCATGGCCGCGCCGTCAGGGGTGAACAGGGAGTACAGGAGGGGGCTGAGCACGCACCCTTGTGGGGCCCCAGTGTTGAGGATCAGCAAAGGGGAAATTGTTTCCTACCTTCACCACCTGGGGGCAGCCCGTCAGAAAGTCCAGGACCCAATTGCACAGGGCGGGGTTGGGACCCAGGGCCTCAAGCTTAATGATGAGTTTGGAGGTTACTATGGTGTTAAATGCTGAACTGTAGTCAATGAACAGCATTCTTACATAGGTATATCCTCTTGTCCAGATGAGATTGTGCAGTGTGGTGGCGATTGCATCGTCTGTGGACCTGTTGGGGCGGTATGCAAACTGAAGTGGGTCTAGGTAAGGTGGAGGTGATATGATCCTTGACTAGTCTCTCAAAGCACTTCATGATGACAGAAGTGAGTGCTATTGGGTGATCTTCATTTTGTTCAGTTATCTTTGCCTTTTTCGGTACAGGAACAATGGTGGCCATCTTGAAGCATGTGGGGACAGCAGACTGGGATAGGGAGCAATTGAATATGTCCAGCCAGCTGGTCTGCGCATGCTCTGAGGACGTGGCTAGGGATGCCGTCTGGGCCAGCAGCCTTGCAAGGGTTAACACATTTAAATGTCTTACTCACGTCGGCCACGGAGAAGGAGGGGTGGGCCGGCAGTCCTTGGTAGCAGGCTGCGTCGGTGGCCATGTATTATCCTCAAAGTGGGCAAAGAATGTGTTTTAGTTTGTCTGGAAGCAAGACGTCGGTGTCCGTGACGTGGCTGTTTTTTCTTTTGTAGTCCGTAATTGCCTGTAGACCCTGCCACATACGTCTCGTGTCTGAGCCATTGAATTGCGACTCCACTTTGTCCCTATACCAACATTTGATTGACTTGGGAGGGTTTATATTCCAAGTCATCTTTCCATGGTTGAATGCGGTGCTTCGTTTTCAGTTTACCGTTAATACCGCCATCTATCCATGGTTTCTGATCAGGGTAGGTTTTAATGGTCACAGTGGGTACAACTTCTCCAATCCACTTCCTTTTAAACTCACTCATCTAGTCAGCGTATAATTCAATGTTATTCTCTGAGGCTTCCCGGAACATTTACCAGTCGGCATGATCAAAACAATCTTGAAGTGTGGATTCCGATTGGTCAGACCAGTGTTGAATGGTTCTAGTCACGGGTACATCCTGTTTGAGCTTCTGCCTGTAGGACCGTAGGAGCAAAATGGAGTCGTAATCGGATTTGCTGAAGGGAGAGTGGGGGAGGGCCTTTTATGCATTGCAGAAGTTAGAGTAGCAGTGGATTTCCTGCGCTCATGCTACAGTCAATGTGCTGAAAGAATTTAGGTAGCCTTGTTCTCAAATGAGCCTTGTTAAAATCCCCAGCTACAATAAATGCAGCCTCAGGATATATGGTTTCCAGTTTACATAGAGGGCCGTCGTGGTATCTGCTTGGGGGGATATACTCGACTGTGATGATGATCGAAGAGAATTCTCTTGGGAGATAATGTGCATTTCATTGTAAGGAATTCTAGGTCAGGTGAATAAAAGACTTGAGTTCCTGTATGTTGTTATGATTACACCATGATGAAGCATACACCCTCGCCCTTCGTCTTCCCAGAGGGACGTTTATTTCTGTCGGTGCGACGCATGAAGAAACCCTGTGGCTGTACCGACTCTGACAACATATCCCGAGAGAGCCATGTTTCCGTGAAACAGAATTACAATCTCTGTCTCTCTGGAAGGCTACCCTTGCCCTAATTTCGTCCATCTTGTTGTCTAGAGACTGGACATTAGCGAGTAATATACTTAGAAGTGGGGAGTGGTGTGCACGCCTCCGAAGTCTGACCAGGAGGCCACTCCATCTACCCCTTCTGCGGCGACGTTGTTTTGGGTTGGCCTCTGGGGTTAGATCCAATATCCTGGGTGGTTGTCTGAACAAAGGATCCGTTTCGGGAAAGTCGTATTCCTGGTCGTAATGTAAGTTGACGTCACTCTTCTATCCAATAGTTCTTCCCGGCTGTATGTAATAACACTTAAGATTTTCTGGGCTAACAATGTAAGAGATAATACATAAAAACAACTAAATACATCATTTCCTAAGGACTCGAAGCGAGATCTCAGTTGGCGCCATCTAATTGACACCATCTGGCATTCTGACAGACAAATCTTGGTTTGGCGGATGCCTGGAGAACACTGCCTGCCCCAATGCATAGTGCCAACTGTAAAGTTTGGTGGAGGAATATTGGTCTGGGACTGTTTTTCATGGTTCGGGTTAGGCCCCTTAGTTCCAGTGAAGGGAAATCTTAACGCTACAGGATACAATCACATTCTAGACCAGTGTTTCCCAACCGGGGGTACGGTACCCCTAGGGGTACGTGGGCAGTCCCCAGTTGGTATGTGGGAAGATTTTCAAAAATGTGAAGGAAAAATATTACCCTACAAAAAATATATTCAATTTAATTAAATTTGAATAGGCAGGAAAAACATTTACTGAGGTCACTGGTGTGAAATCTCTAGTTATTTTATAGGCCTAGTTTTTTACTTTACTTTTGGGGTGTTAGCAATGCTCTGTCTATCTGGCCTCTGGATGATCGCCCGCCCGTTGGCTCAATGTTTGATCCTCTGCTCATGCCAAGTGCACGTGATCCTTTGCTCCATGCACTAGAGTGCCTGCTGCGGTTATCCTCACAGAAACTATGATGCTGATGAACTGAAGTCTGTACCATTGTCATATAACACTGTGTGCTGTAGGGACGATGACAATGGGCGTTGATATTATTTATCAATTGGTGAAAAAACTATAATAATTCCGGCCCATTTTCTCTGCAGTTTGACGAATCGACTGATGTCAGTGGGGAAGCCCAGTTGATTGCGTTTGTGCAATACAAAGACATTTCGGAAATGAATGAGCACATTCTGTTCTGCAAGAAGCTAATGGGGAGAACTACAGGTGAGGATGTGTTTCACGTTATTGACAGCTTTTTCTCAGAGCACTATCTGGATTGGAAATCCTGTTTTCCTGTGTGCACGGATCATGCTGTATCAATGCCTGAGAGAGTGAAATTATGAAATGCCCACGTAAAGAAGGTAAATCCCACTCTATCATTCAAAGAGAGGCATTGGCTAGCAAGAGAATGAGTCCTGAGTTACATGATGTTTTGAAGGACAAAGTGAAAGTGATTCACTTTATCAAGTCCAGGCTTCTGAATCACCGATTGTTTGAAAGGCTCTGTGATGACAGCGGGACTGAGCACAAGCAGCTACGGCTTCACACCGATGTCCATTGGCTATCCAGAGGGAAATGCTAGCGGCTTTTTGAGCTGCGTGCCGAACTAAGTGATTTTCTGTCTGAGCAGTCACACCCCCTTGTGTCTGTGTTTGAGGACATAGACTGGAGATCCTGCCTTGCCAATCTTGCTGATGTGTTAAGCGAACTCTGCAAGGTAGACACACACATCCTAAAAATGTTTGACAAAGTGTGTTGATTCATGAAGAAGTTCAAACTCTGGGAGAGGAAATGTGAAGATGGGGAAGTAAGTTGTTTTCAGAAACTTTACACCCCTTGATGCTTACCATCCCGGATCCGGGATTGTGACTACGGCTCAAGCTCATTACCATAACGCAAAATGCAAAAAAAATATTCTTAGAAATATTTAACCTCCACACATTAACAAGTCCAATAGCTCAAATGAAAGATAAACACCTTGTTCATCTACCCAGCAAGTCAGATTTCTAAAATGTTTTACGGCGAAAACATAGCACACATTCATATTAGACCACCACCGAAACAAAAGACAAGCGGCAGCCATTTTGTCCCAGAAAATATAAAATTTAAAAGTAGGATTAAAAAATAAATAATTCACTAACCTTTTGAAAATCTTCATCAGATGACAGTAATATTACATGTTACACAGTACATTATTGAAAAAAGGGTGGGGGCGATGACGTCAAAGTTGACCCAACTTTTCTGTTGTCCACAGAGAGTTTGGGAGAATGGCTGCCCTGAGAGTTCTGCTTTACATACAGACATAATTTAAACGGTTTTATCTGTCGGAGCTATCATCATTTCTCCGGACAACCCCAGCGAACACCTTTGGAATGAATTGGAACACCTACTGCGAGCCAGGCCTAATCGCCCAACATCAGTGCCTGACCATACTAATGCTCTTGCGGCTGAACGGAAGCATGTCCTCGCAGCAATGTTCCAACATCTAGTGGAAAGCCTTCCCAGAATAGTAGAGTTTGTTAAAGCAGCAAAGAGGAAACCAACTCCATATTAATGCCCATGATTTTGGAATGAGATGAGCAGGTGTCCACATAATTTAATACATACTTTAATACTTATTGAATGAAGACATTTCAGATTTTCTTTTTTAATACATTTGTAAACATTTCAAAAAACATAATTCCACTTTGACATCATTGGGCATTGTGTGTAGGCAAGTCACACAACAAAATCACAATTTAATCAATTTGAAATTCAGACTGTAACACAACAAAATGTGCAAAAAGTCAAGGGGTGTGAATACTTTCTGATACAGATCATAACACATTTATTCATGTGACTTACAGTTTATAAAATGTGTCTAATTAAAGTTTCCCTTTAAGTTATCTGCATTTGATGCTTTACACCACTATTGCCTCTTTGCTATGTTTATGGCCCTATCTGGTTCAAGACCACCCACTTTTAAATTAAGGCGGGAGCCTCAAAGCAGTGTTAAGTGGCAAGGATGATTTATTTTTAAAAATCACCTTTTATTTATACACTTAAGTGCATTAAGAACAAATTCTTATTTACAATGACGACCTGTCAAAAGAGAATCTGCCTGTTCTGGGGCGCAACCAGATCTTGATGGTGACTGTAAGTAATTTCACACTGCCGGTGTCCAGGACAGCTGCTTTCACAAGACATGTGGCCTCCGCCAACACTTTAAACTTAAATTTTGCCATTGTTATTTAATCTGACAAGCCTCCATCTGACACCCCCCAATTCTAGCTGTCCAACACTGACCCTGTTGAAAGTTGACCCACAGATATAGTCCCTTTGTCACTGTCCTTATGCACCCGCAGGTGGTATCACCAGAGAGTACCTTCAGTGTGTATGCTGACTATGTACAGTGCAGGGTCAGTGGTGCATGCCAATACCAGTGTCATGCCAAAATTGACTGTATCCCACAAGTTAGATAGCATACTAAAATAGCATACTCTGAGTTGTCCTGATGTTAGGTCCTGATGTGGCTATGCCATATGGCTGTGGGCTACACTAGTTCATTTAGCAGACAAGATTTGCTTATAATTCCGTGGCATTATTTTATAGTATGAAAAATACAATTGAACAAAGCTGAATAAAATATAAATATGTTCTCCACAATTTGAGGGAGTGTGCACGTGCTGCTATTATGTGTTGAGCGGTTAACAAAGATATAGGTCCTCCTATATGCTTAATATAGAGTTATTCATGCAACTTTAGTTGTTCTACAAACATTGGGCTATATGCTTTGATTTGTAATACATTGTAAGGCTGCATGATGAGACTCTAATGATTTGAAAAAAGTCACTTGAAATACATCAGCCCTACTTATTTTTTTGCATAAGCTGTACACACTCCAATAGTCTCTCATTCACAATTTGACAAGCACTTAATAATGCCTCAAATTTCACGGCGGCATCCCCTTTATGGCCGTAATGCACCCTAAAAAAATCCAGGCCTTTTGAGGCCCGGAGTGCTGCTTTGTGCCCTTCTCCCTGAGTGTGCTCCGCAATCCGAAGCATTTCGCACTCACATGGCTCTCCATCATGTGATCGGGTCTTTCTCACAGGCTACAAGTGAAGACACATCGGGGATGCAATTTGCGCGCATGCTTATCCAATTCTGAGGTGCATATTGAAGATACTGGAAGAACGTTCCACATTCCACATCGTCAACCAACAAGACGAGTAGACCTAACGAACCACGAAACCACTAGCCTATGTCAATCTACTATCCCCCATAGTACAAAAGTCGACCTATTCTGTGCGAGAAATACCTATTCCAAACATAGTCTGGGACAGTTGTGGAATGCGATAGATCCCAAATTAATACAACCACTAGCATCAAATGCAATGTGGCTGACACAACAGATCAGAACGTTTTAGCTTAAAATGTTGATAACCTAATAGTTTATTTCTACACATTATACGCGCAGCAATGCACACATGGTAAAATGCTATAAACGCAAATGTTCCATTAGCAGAAAACACCATTATCAAAAGTGACCGCAAATGCAATCCTTTATTATTTAGTATATGTAAAGACAAGATAAATAAAGAATAGTCTCATGGGTGACAATATTAGCTTACCACCGGCATCACACATGCTTTTATTATGAAGGTGCATTTTTATGGTGAACTTGAAACTCACACACTGCCAGTTAGGCTCTATACCCCTTGCAAAGTGGATGAATGTGCTTAATTTTAAGAAGTTATTTGGCCACTTTATTAAAACATTTAGGCCTATGGGCTAGGCTACATGAGGTGTGCTATGATTCGAAAAAGTTGAGAAAAAAAAGGCATTGTTTCTTATGCTGGGCATCATTCACAAGTGATATTATATCATTCACAAGTGATAAGCTAATATTGTCACCCATCAGACTATTCTTTATTTATCTTGTCTTTACATATACTAAATAATAAATGTGTGAAATTTGTTTTGATTTAGAATGGACCATTATCATGCACCTGTATCGAAACAGGGCCAGGGGAAAAATACATGTCATCTCTGCACTTAAATAGCGAATGGAGGATGCTTTTCCGCGTGGTTCATTTTCATGCTAGTCAGGTAGGCTATACTCCTGTTGTAAAGATAAGCAATTTGTTTAATATTAGGAAAGTTGAGAAATAAATATAGTAGGCCTAGCCAATAGAAAGCTGATGGGATCCTCGTTTTCTCCCGCAATTTCAACGCCAGTAGAAATGTTGCGCAACACGGGCTCTCGTGAACTGTTTGATTAGATTTTTGATTACATTTGCATTGATGACTACCAGGCAGGTTCAAGTTTTGTAGGTTACTAATGACCATCAGCATCATCAGAGCTTGAAGAAGCCTAATTACCGTGGAATTTGACTGCCTTCATTGACTGCCTTCATACCGGTGTGGCGGTAATACGGTCACCACAACAGCCCTACTTACTTCCCTATGTTTTTATGCGACAAAAACAAACAGATAAGTTTGCTCTACTGCTCATCCCCTTCCCCAACTCTCTCTACTCAAACATTATTCATTTTGTTACACATCAAAGAAAAACTCACCTTTACCTTCACTGATGTATTCAACCCTCTAGGCTCTGAACCAAACTAATTTACAGAGCAGCTAGAATGTTAATGGCTCATTTCCTGTAACTACAGCAATTTGTGTATATTCTTCAGCAATGTGTGTTATAAGGTGGGGATTATTTGACTGAAGTTTAAAGGGGTAATCAGCCCATTTTTGGACTTAAAAATGTATGATATGTACACATTGATTCTCTAAGCTCATGAGCTTAGTTTAACTGTCGTACCCCATCAGAACATTGTTTTAGCTTGTTTTACTGTTTGTTTACATTTATTTAGTTAACAAACACTATAGCCTCAAAACATGATTAAAACTATACATTTTATATGGATGGTCAGTCCTTGCATCCATAGCTCTGTCTATGAATTTGAGTGGTTACATTTCTCAAGCTCCATCCCTCAGCTTTTTACCGAAACAGGAGCGGGGAAAACACTGTTATTGTTTCAACTGTTGATTGCTACTTTAAGTAAACTGAGCAATGCATTACTAGTCGCACATTGTTGAAGAAAAGTTACAAATGAAATTATAATCCCAGATTTTAGTGATTTTGATTGTATTTTTGCACAGAGTCAGAAAAACAAACATGAACTATGGCTTCAGCTCGAACTAGGGTTACAAGGGTTACAGCTCAACAACATAAATGGCAGCAAAGGCCGATTTGGACTACATCTCATGGTGAATTACAAAGCAGCTAGCACGCTAACAGCTAATTTCCAATAACAATGCTGGTTTTCAAATCACGGTAACAACTGACCCTGCAAATGACCCTTGAACTGTAAGGTTGGCATTTTCATGGTGCAAAAGAGCAAAGACCAAACTCAATCTTTGCTCTTATGCACCATGACAATGTCTCTGTCAGACTTCGAGGGTCATTTGTTACCAGTGTTGTTACCTGAAATGATCCATTAGCATGCTAGCTGCTTTGTAAAATACCCTGAAACATATTACAAATTGGCCTGCTATTTATGTTGAGCTGGAACCAATGGGGGTTACCCTAGTTTCTGTCTGTTTCTGCGAGTCTGCGCTGTCCACCATTTACATTCTGACAGATACCAAGGCCCCCAGCTCCATATCCTAGCATGTCGTAGCAGTAAAGCATGTGATGGTAGGGCCTATAAAGTCACCTTTGATGACATGTACATTTTAGTCATTTAGCAGACGCTCTTATCCAAAGTGACTTACAGTAGCAATTAGGGTTAAGTGCCTTGCTCAGGGGCACATCGGCCGTTTTTTCCCCCACGTCGTCAGCTCGGGGATTCGAACCAGTGACCTTTTTGTTACTGGCCCAATGCTCTTAACCGCTAAGTTACTTGCCGCCCATACCTTATAGTATATACTAGAGCATGTGATGATCTAATGATAGCCCAAATGGAGTATGATACAGTTCTCATGTTGGGGTGCTAACCTTCCCTTTACAACTGTTTCTAGAAGGGGTGCTGATGTTGGTTTGATACATTTCTATGACTGTGCCAACTATATGGTACTGACGTGCTACAAAACTCCTGATACCAGATTTGGCTTTTTTTATGTTATTTTACTCATCCTTTATTTAACCAGGGATGGTTTTACAACCTTGTTAGCAGGAGAAAAGAGGCTGTGCTTGTGGTCACCAGTGATGGATAATTCTAATTCTCTATGACTCTAGCTGGGAGATCATTGATGCGGGCCAGGACAGCAGATCTGGAGCTGGGCTACAGGTCACAGACTCCTGGACGAGCTTCAAGCTCTTTCTGCAGGAGACCTCCTCCTTCAAGCAGCAGAATCCAGGCAAGGTGAGGCAAATGTGGTTTGTAATGCCTGATGCATTATTTTTTTATGACTAAATATTCAGTATTTGCCTTTAATCCAAATTGAAAAGTATGATTGATAAACTCAATTTATCTTAATTATTTTAGATGCAGCCCGACTCCTGCATTGTATGTCAAGTTCTAAATCAATTATAAAACTTGAGTCCCTTCTCTCCTCATCCTTGCAGCAATGTTTTTATCTTGTTATCAGTCACTGACAGTCACTCAATTAGCCATGTCAGCTAACAATTTTTAGCGAGCTAGCTAAACTTGTAGTAATCATGGTCAAATACTGACCTGGCATGCACGGCACGTGCCCAAGGGCCCCAACCTCCAGGGTCCCACATTGATTTTGTTAGTCCTTCTTACTCAGATATCATATTAACATGGCATAAGTCATTACAGCATGTGTAGTATTGCAGGAAATTAGCTGTAAAAGTGTACATTTGTTCTCTACGCCCCATGGCAAAATGTATAGAATTGCAGGAAACTATAACACACACATTTTTCTCTCCACCGTCAAGATCGGGCCACTAAAGTGTTTTGCCATGAGGTGGGGTGGGGGGGGGGGCAACCATCTTGCTTAGGGCCCCCAAAAATCTGGAGCCGGCCCTGGTTGCAACCTAATAAATGTTGCTCTCTTTCCTTCTTCCCCATCTTAGTTTTGCTTGCTGGTCTGCAGTTTGTGCACCTTTTTGGCTGTCTTAGGCCGCTACATTCCAGGTGTTCTCATCTTATATGTTTTAGGTAAGTTGTTGGGATCATCCAACCGTATCTTTGGACAACTAGCCATTATGCAAGGCACAAAATAATCTGGAGAATGTGTTGATTCAAACTGATGTATCATCACTTTAGTTGAGATTATGAAATGTCTTTAGAGTGGAATGTTACAACTCGTGAACCCAGCTTTAGGAACAAGTTGACATTCAATAAATTGTCCTCCTCCAATTCTGAGCTGAACTATGGTGGTTAACATTTGACATGCAGTATCTTTGCTTCATCCTATGATATTGTTTCACTATTTTAAAGGATGAATATATTACTGCTGATTATCATTCACTTGAAGTATGCAAGTGAATTGCTTTGTCCAATGCCTTACTAATGACTCCAAAAACGAAATATTCAGCTCTCTAAATACCTCGGAGGATACACGCTAGTGTGGTGGAATATTCTAATCAGGTAAGAGAGACTTTGTAATTTCTTCAAACAATAATATTTTTTCAATATTGATTAATTATTGCAATACTGAGGCTGGTCGACCCAACACCTTTGAGTATTGGACCTAGGGTCTAACCTTTACAGACAATGATGTTTCTTATATACACTAAGAATGCTTAGTCACGGCTGGTTCCACCTCTCCCATGCAGATTGGGGGGCACCATAAGCCACTTTGGATTTATCCTATGGTCATCTGCACCCGGTGCCGTTTCCCAGATGCAACGATGATTAGACACATTATCAATTATGTTCTACTCCCCCCCACGCTATCCCTGTCTCGGTTACACCCACCACATCTTATCTATGGAATGCCAGCTGTAGGTTTTTAGGATCCTCTCAGTTCACAAAGACATTTCACGAGAAAGTACTCATCAAAGCTATTCAATGCATAAACAGTATAGCATAATCTTGTAATTTGTCTTTCACATTAGCCTCTTTCAAAGAATTCAATGGTAATTCCAAATTGCCTCGCCAACAGGTTGTATAAGGATGTTCCTATCCTAGTTTCCCCTACAGTTTCAGAATTTTCCAGGTTGACATGGTATTGTGGATCCCTGGAAATGCAGTCCTTCCGTCAGTCTCACACTGCTTCCAATTGCGCTAGTTTAATTCCCCGCCGTCAGCAGTTCCACACACTTGCTACGTGCGACATATATGCATGTAAATGGCTCCTACTAGGGCTGTGGCGGTCATGAAATTTCATCAGCCGGTGATTGTCAAGCAAATAACTGCCGGCCTCATGGTAATTGATCGTTAATTAACATAAACACATTAACCATCTCCTGTCTTCCACGCATAGCCTACAAGCCACTGATGCAGACCTTTGGAACACCTACATTTTAAAAAGTCTAATAAATCCATGTAATACAGCCTACACCATCACAACAAATCCGTTATTTATTTTAGACAGGTCTAAAGAAGCATGATATGAAGAAAATGTAGTATATTTCAGGAGAACAGAATATCATACTCTGAGTTATCCTTATGTTAGGTCCTGATGTGGCTATGCCATATGGCTGTGGGCTACACTTGTTCATTTAGCAGACAAGAATTCAATGCCATTATTTTATAGTATGAAGAATACAATTGAACAAAGCTGAATAAAATATAAAGGATATTTTTTCCAAACGATTTGAGGGAGTGTGCACATGCGGCTATTCTGTGTTGAGAAGTTAACAAAGAGTCAGCTACTCCTATATGCTTAATTTAGAGTTATTTATGTAACTTTAGTTGTGATAAAAACGTTGGGCTACAGTTGAAGTCGGAAGTTTACATACACCTTAGCCAAATACATTTAAACTCAGTTTTTCAAAATATAAACAAATCCCTGTTTTAGGTCAGTTAGGAACACTACTTTATTTTAAGAATGTGAAATATTATTAAATACAATTATTTTTCAGCTTTTATTTCTTTCATCACATTCCCTGTTGGTCAGAAGTTTACATACACTCTATTAGTATTTGGTAGCACTGCCTTTAAGTTGTTTAACTTGGGTCAAACGATTCAGGCAGCCTTGCACAAGCTTCCCAACATGTTGGGTGAATTTTGGCCCATTCCTCCTGACAGAGCTGGTGTAACTGAGTCAGATTTGTAGGCCTCCTTGCTCGCACACACTTTTTCAGTTCTGCCCACAAATGTTCTATGGGATTGAGGTCAGGGCTTTGTGATGGCCACTCCAATACCTTGACTTTGTTGTCCTTAAGCCCTTTTGCCACAACTTTGGAAGTATGCTTGGGGTCATTGTCCATTTGGAAGACCCATTTGTGACCAAGCTTTATCTTCCTGACTGATGTCTTCAGATGTTGCTTCAATATATCCACATAATTTTCCACCCTCATGATGCCATCTATTTTGTGAAGTGCACCACTCCCTCCTACAGCAAATCACCCTCACAACATGATGCTGCTACCCCCGTGCTTCACGGTTGGGATGGTGTTTTTCAGCTTGCAAGCCTCCCCCTTTTTCCTCCAAACATAACGATGGTCATTACAGTTCTATTTTTCTTTCATCAGACCAGAGGACATTTCTCCAAAAAGTACGATCTTGGTCCCCATGTGCAGTTGCAAACCATAGTCTGGCTTTTCTATGGCGGTTCTGGGGCAGTGGCTTCTTCCTTGCTGGGCAGCCTTTCAGGTTATGTCTATAGGACTCTTTTGACTGTGGATATAGATACTTTTGTGGATATATGTATCTCTATATATAGATACCTGTTTCCTCCAGCATCTTCACAAGGTCCTTTGCTGTTGTTCTGGGATTGATTTGCACTTTTTGCACCTAAGTACGCTCATCTTTAGGAAACAGCACGCATCTCGTTCCTGAGCGGTATGACGGCTGCGTGGTCCCATGGTGTTTATACTTGCGTACTATTTTTTGAACAGATGAACGTGGTACGTTCAGGCATTTGGAAATTGCTCCCAGACTTGTGGAGGTCTACAATTTTTTGGCTGATTTATTTGGATTTTTCCCATGATGTCAAGCAAAGAGGCACTGAGTTTGAAGGTAGGCCTTGAAATTCATCCACAGGTACACCTCCAATTGACTCAACTGATTGGAGGCTTCAGAAGCTTCTAAAGCCATGACATCATTTTCTGGAATTTTCCAAGCTGTTTAAAGGCACAGTCAACTTAGTGTATGTTAACTTCTGACCCAATGATATTGTGATACAGTGAATTATAAGTGAAATAATCTGTCTGTAAACAATTGTTGGAAAAATAACTTGTCATGCACAAAGTAGATGTCTTAACCGACTTGCCAAATCTATAGTTTGTTAACAAGAAATGTGTGCAGTGGTTGAAAAACGAGTTTTAATGACTCCAACCTAAGTGTATGTAAACTTCCGATTTAAACGGTTTGTTTTGATTTTTAATACATTCTAAGGCTGCACGATGTGACTCTAATGATGATTTTGAAAAAAAGTTGCATGAAAGGCTTGAGCTCTGCTTTGTTTCTTGCAAAGGTTGTATACACTTAATCAGTCTCTCATTCACAATTTGACAAGCACATGATAATGCCTGGAATTTCCCGGCGGCATCCCCTTTGTGTGGCCGTTGTGCTGAATATAATAATTATAATTCCCTTCTCCAGGCTGCATGCTTCAAAGTACCTCTCACTCAAATGGCTCGCAGTCACGTGATTGGGTCTTTCTCACAGGCACATGTCCTTATCCAATTCCGAAGCACATATCGAAGATATTGGATGAACTGTCCACATTTTTCTTTTTGTCAGCCAACAAGATGAGTAGGCCTAACGAACATAAATCTACTATCCCCCATAGTACAAAAGTTGACCTGTTTTGTGCGATAAATATTTATTCCAAACCTGGTCTGGGACAGTTGTGGGATGGGATAGATCCCAAAGTAATACAACTAGCACCAAAAAAAGTTTTTAAGCAATGAGTCTGACACGACAGATTGGATCATTTAGCTAAAATGTTAATAAACTATTAGGCTATTTCTTAACATTATAAGCGCAGCAATGAGCACATTGCAGTAGGCCAGTAGGCCATTGCATAAATGCAATGTTCCATTCGCAGGAAAACACCATTCTCAAAAGTGACCTCAAATGCATTTATGCATTGAATGCTTTTATTATAAAGGTGGATTTTTATGGTGAAAACTATCTTCCCCAAATTTGAAACTCACATGCTGCTTATAAACGCCAGTTAGGCTCTAAACCTGTTGTAAAGCAGATTAATGTGCATAATTTTAAGACGATATTTGGCCACTCTAGTTGTGACAAACCTTATAAAAACATATAGGCCTGTGGACTAGGCTACATGAGGTGTGCGACTATAATTTTGAAAAAATCGTTTAAAAAAAGGCATGTTTTTTTTGTTGTTGCCTTTACTGCACTCCAGCTGGGCATCATTCACAAGTGATAATATATAATTCACAAGTGAAAGGCTAATATTGTCACCCATCAGACTATCCTTGATTTAATCTTGCCTTTACATATACTAAATAAAATATGTGTGAAATTAGTTTTGATTTAGAATGGACGATTATCATGCACTTAAATAGCAAATGGAAGACACTTTTCCATGGTTCATTTTCATGCCAGCCAGGTAGGCTAATATTGTACTCCTGTTGTAAAGAAAAGCAATGTGCTTAATATTAGGAAAGTTGAGAAATAAATGAAGTAGGCCTAGCCTATAGATAGCTGATTGGATACTCCCCTTTTTAATAGAGGCCATCACTCTGTTTTCTCACGCAATTGCATAGCCTACAGGAATGTTGCGCATTGATGTCAGAGTGATTAGAGGGACAATAGAGTGCTGAGTACCAGGCAGTTAGCAAGTTTTGTAGGCTACTAATGACCATCAGCAGCATCAGAGCTGGTAGAAGCCTAATAACAGTGATAAAGCGGTCACGTGGAATTTGATTGCCACCATGACTCGTGACTGCCGTTGTGGCGGTAATCCGATCTCCGTAACAGCCCTAGCTCCTCCATCTGTTAACTATGTCGCCCCCATATTCCCCCCCACCCCTCGGTCTCCCTCTATTATTAGTGCTGGGCGTCTTCCTGTGGCCACTGATGACAGCGCATGACTTTGGATTGTGGATGAAGCCAGTTCTGCAGAAGCTGGACTTCGGACTGGAAAGATTCCTTCAGAAAATCAGAGAGAATCATGGTAACTAACCACTCCAAGATCGCTCACACCCACACACACATGCACACACAATAATAACAGGTCCACAGATGTTTTATTCTGTGTTTTCTGTTTCAGAAAAGAGACTCCTTCTGGCACAAGCTGACCGGGAGAGTATTGAAGCCGATCTGTCCTCTCTTTTCCCCAAGGTTGGTTCATCCTTTGCTGTAATCTAATTAGACATGTGTTGACAATCATTGAAATTCAATGCTTATGATCCATATCTGGGTTTCGCAATAGTGGGGTTAGTTAGTTGTAAAGGGAGGAAGAAGGAAGGAACCATTTTTGAACTGGGAAGGTTCTTTCAGATCATGTCCAATAAGAACACAGATGTCAAAACATTTGGCTATGGAGTGCCCTACTGATCATGACCCAGATGATCTAGCCACAAAAAAACTCTGGTCCCTAGTTATGACCTCGTCACCTGACTCTGGGCCCTAATTATGACCATGTGACCTGACAAGGAAAAGGGACTACAGTTTTACCAGACCAGGTTCAGAAGGGCACATCGTAGCAAATGTTGTACAAAGGAAAAGTACATACAGTGGTTGCTCCACCAAAAGTTTTGCAATTATGCTGCAGCACATTGTAATTTGTTTACACCACGGGACTTAGATGTAATTTGTGGTTTAGTACAGTACCCTGCATCACCACCATTGCTCCAGACCAGCACAAGGGGGAGTTATAGCACTGATTATGCTTTTGGGTCCTACTGTGTCTCTAACTGACAATGAATGGGCGACATAAACCTAAATAGAAACTGATAATTGTTCACAACTTCAGTATTACTTTCTAAAACTGTTGTTACACTAGGTTTTTATTATTTTATTTTGTTAGGATTATTTTGCTCTTACTGTAGAAGTGTAGCCCACTCACGACCGGTCACGTTGTACAGCGCCTGAGTGGCGAAATGGTCTAAGACACTCTACAGATGCTGGTTCAATACCCGTGCTGACCTTGACTGGGAGACCCATGAGATGACTGTAGGATTTGGTTTCTCTCCCTCTAAAAACATAAATCATTCTAAATAACAAACTGGCTTTATTTACAAATTAGTAACAATGTCTCACCCCATGTTCAAGAATGGCCTTTTTCTCGCTCATTTTACATTATTTAAAAATGAATCATCTCCAAAATATTTTTAAACAAAGTTATTATTATTATTATTATTAATTTAGAATTATTTAAAAGCCCGTTGGATATTCTCACAGATATATTATTAACCCTGTTATTAGCAGGACAATATATATTGGTCATATTGGTAATGGCTCCCGAGTGGCACACTGAAAGCGCGAGGTTCAAGGCACGAGGGCAGGGGGCACGGGGTGGGCCATTGCACTAATAATGGCGCTGACTAGGGAAACGTTCCCGCTGTTCTTAGTGACAGTTTGCACATTCAAACGAAAACTATGTAACTAATAATGGCATCTTCATGCTTTTGTTAATAAAATAATGATAAAAATACTCTTTCAAAATGCCAATGTTTATTTAGTTATGGACCAATAACGAATTACTATGGGAATAAATGTCACTGAATTACAGAAATATTGGAACAAAGTAGGCTAATGAAGGTAAGCAAATTCTTTCTTACTGGAAAACACTCTTTCGAATACACACAGTCATGTTGTACAGCGCCATTATGGCTATTAGCAGGTAACTGGACAATAGACTTTTCTAAAAGGAGGGTAGGGGGAGAATTCTATCATCAAATGTATTTCTTCAGTTACATTGGCTGTGTCACAACCGGCCGTGATTGGTTGCAATCTTTATTCAGATTACAATTGCTCAATTTCATTTTTAAAAAATGAAATAACCTCCAAAATATCGTTATATATTATCAAGTTGATGGCACGGTCATATAGCGGCACCTACATAAAGCTGAGTGGTTCACTCATTCATGGCTTTGGATCAAAATAAATAAGTACTAACATTCTTTCTGATAGTTTTTAATAAAGAAATGTTTTGGTTATCCTTACTTTGACACCATGTACAGTATTATAATAGCCCATTATGGGCTATTAGCAGGACAATATACCTTTACCAACACCTCTCTGTATTTTGATACTTTGTGCATGGGGCCTCCCCAGTGGCGCAGCTGTCTAAATCACCGCATCGCAATGCAAAATGCGTTTCTACAGATTGGTTTTAAATTAGAATCCTCCAATCCTCTATATGTAATTATTGGTGGAGAGTCACGACATGTTTTTCGATATACTGTAGACCTACCGTAGGCAACATGAGTCT
The DNA here is from genome assembly GCF_018296145.1 of Oncorhynchus tshawytscha. Classification (NCBI taxonomy): domain Eukaryota; kingdom Metazoa; phylum Chordata; class Actinopteri; order Salmoniformes; family Salmonidae; genus Oncorhynchus; species Oncorhynchus tshawytscha. Next base: position 37,805,565 of record NC_056438.1, read on the forward strand.
CACTAGTGTTGAGTAACATGCTGTTAAGTGGTGTAGGTCTTGTTTATTTAAAAAGCATATTGAAGTTAGAAGCAATAGGATTTGAAGCAATAGCCTTCAACTATTTTAGCACTGTTTCACGCTGCTCTGAGACAAGCATGGGGACTGGTCTTGATAAATCAATGAGATTTTTTTTTGGACTGAATCTCCTTTTGGGTATTGGTTAGACTACAATTATGGTGTAGAAATGTTATGCTCTTAGTGTAACCTTTATTTAACTAAGCAAGTCAGTTAAGAACTAATTATTATTTACAAGGACAGCCAACTCCTTCCTGCCCATCGGGGAATTGAAAACTGGTCTCCCGCGTGCCCACATGACACGGGAATTCTTTAGCTAAATAGCCAAGTACTGTAGCCTACTCCCGACCATCACGTTGTACAGCACCATATTTTCCGTTTCATCCTAACAGAAACCCAGAGGGTTTTTCGTTTTAATTTAAATAGAAACACCATAATATTAATAAAATGAATTAAATCAGTCCCATATACTATGTTACAAAAAAGGTTTTAAATTCTCTAGTACAGCCACTATTGAAGGCTACCAAATGCTTTTCAAAGATGACCTCTGGTGGTCAAACCAGCACGAACTAGCATTAATGGTACCAGTGGTTGGCACTTAAATAACATGCCATAGAATTCTACGGCACCACGCAAGCTGTGCTGCAGTACGATGCAACGTTTAAAGGACAAACCACTGTACTGTATGTATTCTTATTTGACTGTTCAGGAAGTAACTTTCTGTTTCCAAAAAAAAAATGTCCTACCGAACATTACCCAGAAAAAAGTAAGGTCCTAATAATGTTACTTTTACTTGCAACAGTTGGACTCCACAGTTTGTAAGGAGATGTCGATATCGGATACAGAGGCCTCTGATGTGACGTGGACAGACAACGGAACATTTAACCTGTCTGAGGGACATACGCCCCAGACTGAGAACTCAGATGGTGAGTGTTACTGTGTGTGTATTCCATTGTGAGTACATATGCAATATTCCAAACATTTAGGATCAAGTGCCGTGACAAGTATTTTCAATTGTGTGATCGCTTTGTCAACTCAAAATGTCACCCTATAATACAAAGTAACTGTAATTCACATTAACAACATGGTTGTTTTTATTTTCCTGTAGACCTAGACAGAGAAGAACTATTCATAGGGGGCCTCCCGGAATTCCCCTCCTTGGACAACGGCACCAATGGGGAGGACGATGACGACCTGAGCATCGGCCTACCCACCCCCCCTCCCCAACCCCAGCACAGCAGAGCCAAGGGGGGGTCCGTGCCCCCGCTCCAGGGGGACCCTTCCACCCAGGCCATGGAGTTTGTCCACAAGATGGCAGGCAATGTCATTGCAGCCGCCGCCACCGCTGTCATTCAGGAGAGGCTGGAGGCCGCCATCGGTAGCACCATACCCACAGACCCCCACCCCAGGTCCCTGCTGTTCCCCAACCCCACGACACTGCTGCCCCTGGACCTGGCAGAGGAGTCGTCATCGGACAGCGATGTGGAGGAATTTGAGCTGCTGGACCAGTCTGAGCTGGAGCAGCTGGAAGGGGAGCTGGGCCTTGGGGCGAGCGCAGCAGTGGCAGCCAAAGAGCCCAAAAAATCATTGTCATCTTCCAGTGGCTTCTTTTCAAAACTCCTGGGCCGCCATTGATTAGAGCAGGGGTGTCAGGAGGATGTGGTGCAGGTCTAGTAGGGGGTTAGAGGGTAGAGGGCACGTGGAGACAGAGAGAGGCCTTGTTTGGGAGGTGGTGGGTGGGGAGGTTAGGGGTGCAGAGACTGGGGGTTTGGCGAAACAATATGGTGTTGCATTCTTTTTCCAGTTGTCCTAATAATGAATTCTCCTGCATTACATGATCGATATGTTCGAGAGCGAGAGGAAGGGGGTGTTCAGCAAGTATGATGCTATATGGAGATTGGAGATGTCAGGGGGCTGTGTTGGTGTGGTGAGAGTGACTTTTATTTAACAATTTTCACATCATCAACCTGTAGTAAAGTTATGGGTAGCAATGGAATGGAATGTGGTGGTGTTTCTGATTTGCTGCCAAAAGGACTAAATTTGTGTTTTGTTGGTTAATTTCTTCAACAGATGATCAGGTCTATATAATTATCAAACATACATTAGTAATGGAAAGGAAACACAGTCTTTGTTTAAGTATTAAAATACTAATTTTAGTAATACAATTGTAGGCAGAAGTTGATGGAGAGTACATATATGATAGTTCTCCCCAAGTTCTGCAAAGTGTCTAAGATATCCTGTAACTCATAGCCTCCCCAATCCCCCTTACATAACTTTCCCCAGCAACAACATTTTAATAAATCTAACCTCCCCTCTGACAGCAGGAACCATCTTATCAGCAAGTAAAATCTCAGAAGTGGGTTTGACCAAAACTTGATCTTTCATCACAAGTATAGAGTCATAACAATGTGAACGAGTGTAAGCATCTTCTGACAAGGGACTGGTTTCATCAGGTCTGTGGCAGCCTTGTGTTCTCAGAAAACCAGATAACCACGGTGGGATCCAGATAGGAGGAGTCTGAACGTAGACGCCTTCTGATAGTGTCTGAAGGGAACAACACTCAAAACAGGTGTTAACACACACACACAGGTCTCCTGAGGAGACCTTACAATTTATCATAACATAATTTAATGAAACCCTATTAAAGGTATGAGGCCTTGGTTTAACCTTCTTTAGTTTCAAGATTCATACACTGCCCGATTGGGCCCATTCCATCACCCATTAATCTACAGTACAGCTTAATTCGACCAGACCTACGACAACGATGACAATCATCTGTGCTAACAATGGAACCAATTGTTCAAACCCATACTGTTTGTGCATCTTGGTTCTTACTGAAGCACAAGTAAAGTAACAAATCCTATAGTTAACTGGAACATACAACGATGGGATGACAGATAATAGTACATTTATATTTTGTATAATTTTTTTTCTTTTTCTAATTTTGTATATTGTTCATGAAGCCATAATATAGGTGAGGGACTTCACATTTTACGACATGCAATAGGTCTCACGATATTATGCATGGTAATCTTTTGACGTTTAACGGATGTTCAGTAACACTTTTCTAAAAGAGATATTCCTCTCAAATCTAACATACAACCTTATATTTTGAGTGGAACATCCTGTTAAAGTTCATTGTCTGGGATGCTGACAAATGACTGACACAAGAATGTTGTAATTTCTCTTTGAAAATTGTGTGACAAACCATTTATAAGTTCATTGGGCACTGACTTTTTTTCCTGTCAATGTTTCCTTGTCTGGTGACTTTGTCAGGATAAAGTAATTGAACTGAAATAGCACTTGATTCATTCTGCTTGTGAATGTTTCATCAGTTGTCACAAACTAGTGTTATGTCAGTGTTGTGACAGAATCCATGTCAGTCAGGTAGCAGTATTATAAAGCTGTTATAGCTCTCTACACTTCAAGCAAAGTGTTGCTCCACATTTTATTTGTACTTGTACCTTATTATTTGACAATGCAACTAGGCACTTGGGACATAATCACTTAGTAGTGACAGTTTTAAACTTCATGCAAAAAGAATGTAAGATCTCTTTCGTTGGACATGAAAGATTCACCATAACAGCTTGCACGGTACATTATTGAGGTTGTCTGCCGATCGCAAAGAGGTCATTTAGAAAATTCACCCCAAAATGTTTAGGTGGGGATATGCACCTGCAAGTTGCCATTGTTACTGTGTAATTTGTTTGAAGTTAGTGTTCGCCTTCTTCAGTAAAGTTGAAGGGCTAACTGAGCTCAATATGTCATAAGGAATTGACCAGGCACACAAATTGGGGAAAACAAACATTATTTCCTATTGACCCCCATTGTAAAAGAGCCAACTTCGTCATAGATTTTTTTGTTGTGTCGAAAAGCTGTAACCAGGTCAAAAATCCCGACCTACGGTTCGCAATGCTCCCATGTAGGAAAATAGAGCCTGGGAGAAGAGCCCTTTGGCTTCAGGCTATTCGGCATCGGAGAGTGGGAAATTGTGGGGACCCGGTATCAAAGTAGTCTACACGTAGCTATGTGTGTGGAAAACACTTAATGACAGATATAGACATTTAACTTGATTAGTATAGTCTGTTTGTAGCTACTTGTAGCTGTATAGTCCATTTGTTTGCGTTTTTGGTATTGGCTAGCTTAATGTTTCGGTCGTAGCTAGCTAGCACTCACTCTCACGTGGCTGCTAGCACCATAATGAAAAGGGGCATGAAGGAATTCCTATAATATGCTCTTCTAAGTAGTGAGAATGCTCGGTGAGCAGGCAATGTTAAAAATAAATCTTTAGACGTACTTTTCTTAAATGTAGTTTTGTAATTGACTAAAACAAGCAGACAACAAGAGAAAGGTCAAGTTGTTGCTGTGAGCCAATGGGGTAACCACAGGTTTTTTTGCCAACAGGCAGGCAGGGCCTGCTGCGTTCTATCTAATACCGACTGGGACTATCCAAACGAAATAATAAAAGTTATCAGACCAGGCTTGTGTTTCCGATGATTGACAAGGGTAGGAGGTACATCCTGGGGGAAAATATATTTCATATTGCGCAACACTTAATTGATTATTGAATATGCCAATAATAAACCCCTGTGCTAAAAACAAGATTGACAACGTGTAATAACCATTAATTCTTGATTCTCCATCATTATAGCCTGCCTTTTTCTAAATATATGCTATGACTGTCAAGACAAATATATGCATTTTACACCACGGAATATGAACATATAGCATATAATCAGGAGTTTAAACAAGCCATTTATTGATTAACAATAGCCATGAGTTATTATGCATTCTGTTCGCTATCATGGCAGTATGTGATTGCCTTACAGTGACAAATCCACTGAACTGTGTCTTCTTTAAACTGCTCAATAGTTTCTTCACATTAGAAAGATCATCTTACACACTTGTGAGTTGTTAGTTATTTGTCTGAAGTGAAGCATAAGCAAAATGTAGTTGTATGTAAATGATCAAGAATATTATTAATAAAGTGTGAAAATGTAACACCTTGTGATTTCTCTGTGTGTGTGAATTCTCCTCAGAACAAGCCACACATTTCTATAACCTTGTATTTGTGTTTTTTGTCAAGTACACTAAAATGCTTAGCTTGCAAGCCATTCACAACAATGCAGTAGTCAATATCAAAATACTATAACAAAATATATATATATATACACAGTACCAGTCAAAAGTTTGGACATACCTACTCATTCCAGGGTTTCTTTATTTGTACTATGTTCTACATTGTAGAATAATAGTGAAGATGTCAAAACTATGAAATAACACATATGGAATCATGTAGTAACCAAAACAGTGTTAAACAAATTAATATATATATATTTTTAGGTTCTTCAAAGTAGCCACCCTTTGCCTTGATGACAGCTTTGCACACTCTTGCATTCTCTCAACTAACTTCATGAGGTATACACCTGGAATGTATTTCAATTAACAGGTGTACCTTGTTAATTTGTGGAATTGCTTTCCTTCATAATGTGTTTGAGCTAATCAGTTCTGTTGTGACATGGTAGGGGTGGTATACAGAATATAGCCTTATTTGGTAAAAGACCAAGTCCATATTATGGCAAGAACAGCTCAAATAAGCAAAGAGAAATGACAGTCCATTATTACTTTAAGACATGAAGGTCAGTCAATCTGGAAAATGTTAAGAACTTTGCAAGTTTTTTCAAGTGCAGTCGCAAAAACCATCAAGCGCTATGATGAAACTGGCTATCATGAGGACCACCACTGGAAAGAAACGCCCAGAGTTACCTTTGCTGAAGAATAAGTTCATTAAGAGTTAACTGCACCTCAGATTGCAGCCCAAATAAATGCTTCACAGAGTTCAAATAACAGCCACATCTCAATATCAACTGTTCAGAAGAGACTGCATGAATCAGGCCTTCATTGTCAAATTGCTGCAAAGAAACCACTACTAAAGGACAACATTAAGAAGAAGAGACAAGCTTGGGCCAAGAAACACGAGCAATGGACATTAGACTGGTGGAAATCTGTCCTTTGGTCTGATGAGACAAATTTTAGATTTTTGGTTCCAACCGCCGTGTCTTTGAGACGCAGAGTAGGTGTCACGAGTCCGACCGAGGATGGCTTCCCTTCCCGGTCGGGTGGCGCTCCACGGTCGTCGTCACCGGCCTATTAGCTGCCAGTGATTGTCTTTCCTCCCCCTCCTTGTATGTTTATTGGTAGCACCTGTTTGTGTTGATTAGTTGGGCTTCTTTAGACAGCCGGCCCGCCTGTTTGTTGTGCGGGATTATTCATTGTAACCTTCGGCTCTGTAGTAGATGAACGTGTTAGTTCCTGGTCGTGCATTTTTCAGTAGTCATTTTTCATTCCCTGTGTTTTGGGGCCGTTATTATTGTGAGCACCTTGTGGTGCGTTGGTGCAATTAAAGAGCTCATAATTGCACTCTCTGTCTCCTGCGTTTGACTCCACACCCACGACACCCGGAGCATTACGGTAGGTCAACGGATGATCTCTACATGTGGTTCCCACCATTATACGGTGCCTAGTGCAAGTCCCTCCCCCCATAGTCTTCACATTTTGATGCCTTAAAATTAAATCTAAAAAGGGATTGAATTTGATTCCCCCCCCCACAGAACATTTTCTGAATTAGTAACAATAATTTCAAAAAACAAAATGTCTTGACACCCCTGAATTAATAATTGGTGGAAGCACATTTGGCAGTCATTACAGCTGTGAATAATTTTGAATACTATTCTAACAACTTTAACAACCCTTAGAGCAACATATATCCATTGTTTTTGTCAAAATTCCTCAGTAAAAATGGTTGGGAATCATTAAAGGACAGCAATTTTCAAGCAAAAGTCAGGACTGAGACTGGACCACTCAAGAACACTCAACTCCTCTTGGAAAGCCATTCTGTTGTGTCTTTGGCATTAACATTTGCGTAATTGTACTGCTGAAAAATAAAACTACCGTATATCACAGGGTTAGGTTTTCAGAAGACTGACGCGGGCTATCCTCTAACTTTTTACCTGGGCTTTGCACCTTTCATATTTTTTTATCCTGACAAACCCCCCAGTCCCTGCCAGTAACAAGCATACCGATAACATGATGCTGCCACCACAATGCTTGAAAATACAGAAGGGTTCACTCTGTGTTGGGTTGCATTGGATTTGACCCAAACCTGTCATTTTTAATTAAGGCCAAAAGTATATTTATTTTCTGTGTTGTCTTGCTTAACAGATTTCTTGCAAATAGAAAGGATGATTTTAACACAGGCTTCTTTTCACTTTGTCATACATGCCCAACCAATATCACAAATCAACCGCTTGGTGGCAGTGTAGTTTTGAATTTAGCAAAGGAGCTTTAAAAATGTCATGAAGTAGCAGAGTTCCAAGTTCATGAAGAAAACACTATGCACGTGATTATAGGGTCATGGAAAGCAACACTAGCCTGGCTCCTATCCACATGAAGACTTCTGGTTTTTGGATTTTGCCTTCAAAATAAAAGTCAGCGTGTAAAACGCTGTATGTAGGATACGAAATCAGTATGTTCTTGTAGCTTTGCATAATTAGTGCATAATTAATTAGTGCATAATGTTACAATCATGTAACAAATTAAAATTATAACTACATGGGGGGGAAATATGAAATAAAGACTATACTTTATATAAGATAAATAATATTTTAAGGTGGAGCACATTGAGAAATGGCTGGAGCTGAAGTAAATGAATGTCAAGAACATAATAATAGCCTATTGGTAAAAATCTATATACATAAATAATTCAAATAAATTAAAAATCTTTATTTTTATTGTATGATTCTTGTTAATTTACTGGTGCTATTGTTCAAGGATGCAATTTTGAAATGTAATGTTTAAGGAAAGTCTTACTGTATTTTTGTTGTAACGCACAAACAAATTGCACTGTACAGGAAAAACTATTGATTGTGTGTCGATAAAACCAGGATCCAGTTTACTCACTAGAGTCCCTAGAATACAAAACAGATGTGTTTGAAAAACAAGCTAGATCATAGGAAGTGTTGCTGGACTTTTACTGTGGTCACACACAGCTTAAAATGGGGTGCCTTGACACTATGTGGTACAAATATAGCACTGTACAGGACAAATGATCATTTGTGCCGATGTGCAGTGGGGAGTACTCACTAGGGTCTGTAGAATCTATGTATAGTGTCATTTCATCGGGCTCTGAATCATACGGAGTGTTGGACTTTTACTCCACCCATGAAATTGGCCACAATGCAAATCACTGTATATACATTACATATGGGCCACAGTAAAAGTATTGTAGGGAATATTCAGTGGGGTCTGTAGAATCCATTTATGGTGGGGCTGCGGAGGGCATGTACGTACCGATAGAACGCATGGTGTGTAAGTAGCTTCGTTTTGTTCTGAGAAAACTGTGGTTATATGTAGAAACCAGATAAAAGTTTAAATCGAGCCTCTAAAATCGATAAATCAACGTATCCCCAAGCAACTGGGAGAGTGTGAGGAATCAGTTATATACAGCAGCGAATCAATCAGTTGGTAAAGCGGCACGGTGACAAATCCAACAAGCCATGGCTTCCCTCAAAGGAAAAGACAAGGAGCAACTTGAACACACAAAGAGGAGTAAGAATTAAAGGATATCCAGGAAAACATAGCAAAAATGCTCCCAATGCACACCAAAACAAACAAACTGCTACAATCTGTTATTGCAAAAGTAGATTAGCTCAAAAATATAGTTGAGGCTATTGTGTCAGAACCGCACAAATCAGGTGTGAACAAATAAGACAACAAAATGTGCCTTTTGGAAACAAAGCTGCAAACTTTAGAAGATGAATTGGACCAATAAGAAAACAGAATGAGACGAAACATGAGAATATTGTCCTTACTGGAAGATGAGGGAACAGGAGACCTTTCCAGCTACATGGCCAAACTAATATCAGAGGAACTTGACATGAACATCTGGAACGATGCCATAGGATCGGCTTGAAACAGAAGAACGCTAAATACTGTACCCGCGCATGGTAATCTTCAAACTGTGTAATTATCAGCCGACAAAAACCCATTGAGGGCACAGGGGGGAAAGGAGGTCAAAATACAGAGCCGATCCATTCGAGTTGTACAGGACCTGTCTGCTAGGCTAAGAGAGACACAAGGAATGCATTCCAATCAGACAGTCACTGGAAGAAAAAGGGATCAAGTCTCAGCTCCGCTTCCAGGCAGTGCTGTGGGTATAGAAGGGAATGGAAGGCATAGAATTCACAAGCACTGATGAAGCCGTAATCAAGCTCCACAAACCTTTACAGTTGAAGGATACTTTGAGAAAAACGATGAGCGCAGTAGGCTGTATTCAGCACAGGGATGCCTAAAACCAGCTTATCTTAAATTGAGACAATATCCTTTCCCCCTTCCCCAAATACATTCTATACTCTACTTTCCCCAAGTAACTGTTCATCTCTATGAAGTAACAGTACATGGACACTAAAAAGACAATTCAAAGGGGGAAATATAGCATGTATGTCAATAACTGTTCTATGGAAGTGTGTGTTTGTGGGCATGCAGGTATGTGTGTGTGTTTTTGTATATGAATGGGAGTGTCAGGGAAGAGTGAGGGATGGTGAAATGAATATGTGTGGGAGGATGGGAGAGAATGGGTGTGTGGATGCATAGGGTATGTGTTGGGCGAGAATGAATGAGAATGGATGAGTAAGTCGATGGAGGGATCGAGAGTTAGGAAGGGTGGGAAAAGATGGGAGGTTGGGACAAGCTTGGCTTGGGTAGGTAAGGATGAGAGGTTGGGAAAAGCTAGGCTTAGGTGGGGTAAAGGGGAGAGAAAACTGTGAGGAGGAGGTGGACAGGGATGCGTTTGGCTTGGACAAACCTGTAAAATGAATAAGAGTTCTGGACAGATTAGGAGAGGATGTCGAGTCATTATTATTCCTTTGTCATTATAACTAAGATTGAATGATGGTTATTGGTGAGAGTGGCTCTATCTGAGGGATTGGGGCAGGGTGACTGGGAGGGCATCAGACACTTCTTTAAAGTATGTGTGAGGTCATAGCCATGGGAAGTATGGGTGCAGAGGGTGCTGTAGCACGCCCTAAAAAATCAGAATCCCAAAATACATGTTAATAAACAAAATACAAAATAAATCACAAAAGTAGTGCACTGGGGATTTATTAGCAAACCAATGAATATATCCAGCTGCAGCACGAGCGTGGGCAAAAATATTTGTCTAAATATTTGACAGCACCCCCACCCCCCAAACTACTCCCCGCGGTTATGTGTGGGGCCTCCACTCATCTCACTTCAGTCTCTCGGTTGACCCACTTTCCCCAAGTAAACCCCCACCAGACATTATACTTTAATTTAATTTATAAGGTAATACAAACTGACCACAGTACTTAAGTGGCAGTCTTTCTCCAATTACATTATCCACAGACTTTTGGTGCACTAGGAGAAGAGTTGGAGCTTAAAACCTAACGTATTACATGGAATGTGCACAGGCTACAGGATGGGGGGAAAAAAGCATATGGTTCATGAACACTTCAAGAGATTGACAGGAAATGTGGTTTTCCTGCAAGAGTTACATAAAAAAAGTAGAAAAGTAATGTTTAAAGAGGAGCTTCTGGGTTGGAGAGGCCTATGCTTCCACCTACTGTAGTAATAAGTAGAGGTGTCGGCATCCTGATAAATAAGAATACACCCTTTTCCCTTATATCCCAGCACACGGACCAAGAAGGCCATTTGCTAATGTTGATTTGAACCCTACATGATGACAAATACACATTGCTTTCATTGTATATACCACCAGGGGCAAATCTGGTGTTTTAGATAGAATTCAAGCTATAGTAGATCAAATTCAGACAGGAACTATTATTTTAGTAGGCAACCTAATTCAAACATTCGATAAGATTGACAGACGTAGCAAACAAAATGACAAAGTTAAGGAGCCTCCAAAGAGGCTGAAAAATTTTATCCCTACAAATAATTTACAGGACACCTGGAGATTACTATTCCCAACTACAAAAGACTACTATTTTTTTTATCAAAGTAAAAAAAAACTATTCGAGAACTGACTACCTTTTTATTTTAGAAAAATTCACTCAACAATTTACTAGGTTAAAAAACTCCATGACATAGTGATATTGGATTATTATTAATTACACCAACAGAAAATTCACTTAGCGCAGAATATGGAGAATGAACAGAGCGCATCTTCAAGACCCGAAATGTATTAACTATACAGTTTAAGTCGAAAGTTTACATACACTTAGGTTGGAGTCATTAAAACTAATTTTTCAACCACTCCACACATTTCTTGTTAACAAACTATAGTTTTGGCAAGTCAGTTAGGACATCTACTTTGTGCATGACACAAGTAATTTTTCCAACAATTGTTTAAAGACAGATTATTTCACTAATAATTCACTGTATCACAATTATAGTGGGTCAGAAGTTAACATACACTAAGTTGACTGTGCCTTTAAACAGCTTGGAAAATTATGTCACGGCTTTAGAAGCTTCCGATAGGCTAATTGACATCATTTGAGTCAATTGGAGGTGTACCTGTGGATGTATTTCAAGGCCTACCTTCAAACTCAGTGCCTCTTTGCTTGACATCATGGGGAAAATCAAATGAAATCAGCCAAAACCAAAATTGAAGACCTCCACAAGTCTAGTTCAACGTTGGAAGCCATTTTCAAATGCCTGAAGGTATCACATTCATCTGTACAAACAATAGTACACAAGAATAAACACCATGGGACCACGCAGCCGTCATACCGCTCAGGATGGAGACACATTTTGTCTCCTAGAGATGAACGTACTTTGGTGCGAAAAGTGCAAATCAATCCCAGAACAACAGGTACAAAAGTATCCATACCCACAGTAAAACGAGTCCTATAATCGACATAACCTTAAAAGCCGCTCAGCAAGGAAGAAGCCACTGCAATCAAGGCAAAAGGAGAGACCCAGATGCAGACACAGGAGGCAGATGGTTGGAGTATTACAATGTTTATTAATCCAAAGGGGTAGGCAAGAGAATGGTCATGGACAGGCAAAAAGGTCAAAACCAGATCAGAGTCCAGGAGGTAGAGAGTGGCAGACAGACAGAATGGTCAGGCAGGCGGGTACAAAGTCCAGAAACAGGCAAGGGTCAAAACGACTAGGAAAAGGAGAATGCAAAAAGTAGGGGAGCGGGAAAACCGCTGTTTGACTTGGAAACATACAAGATGAACTGGCACAGAGAGACAGGAAAAACAGGGATAAATACACTGGGGAAAACAAGCGACAGCTGGAGGGGGTGGAGACAATAACAAGGACAGGTGAAACAGATGAGGGTGTGACAACTGCTCCAAAACCGCCATAAAATAGCCAGTCTACGGTTTTCAACTGTATATGGGGACAAAGATCGTACTTTTTGGAGAAATGTCCTCTGGTCTGATGAAAGAAAAATAGAACTGTTTGACCATAATGACCATCGTTATGTTTGGAGGAAAAAGGGGGAGGCAAGGAGGTGGCAAGCCGAAGAACACCATTCCAACCGTGAAGCACGGGGGTGGCAGCATCATGTTGTGGGGGTGCTTTGCGGCAGGAGGGACTGGTGCAATTCACAAAATAGATGGCATCATGAAGCAGGAAAATGATGTGGCTATATTGAAGCAACATCTCAAGACATCAGTCAGGAAGTTAAAGCTTGGTCGCAAATGGGTCTTCCAAATGGACAATGACTCCATGCATACTTCCAAAGTTGTGGCAAAATGCCTAAAGGACAGCAAAGTCAAGGTATTGGAGTGCCCTGACCTCAAACCTATAGAAAATTTGTGGACAGAACTGACCCAAGTTTAACAATTTTAAGGCAATGCTACCAAATACTAATCGAGTGTATGTAAACTTCTGACCCACTGGGAATGTGATGAAAGAAATCAAATCTGAAATAAATCATTCCCTCTACTAATATTCTGACATTTCACATTCTTAAAATGAAGTGGCGATCCTAACTGACCTAAAACAGATTTGCAAATTATGGTGGAAAATAAGTATTTGGTCAATAACAAAAGTTTATTTCAATACTTTGTTATATACCCTTTATTGGCAATGACAGAGGTCAAACGTTTTCTGTAAGTCTTCACAAGGTTTTCACACACTGTTGCTGGTATTTTGGCCCATTCCTCCATGCAGATCTCCTCTAGAGCAGTGATGTTTTGGGGCTGTTGCTGGGCAACATGGACTTTCAACTCCCTCCGAAGATTTTCTATGGGGTTGAGATCTGGAGACTGGCTAGGCCACTCCAGGACCTTGAAATGCTTCTTACAAAGCCACTCCTTCGTTGCCCGGGCGGTGTGTTTGGGATCATTGTCATGCTGAAAGACCCAGCCACATTTCATCTTCAATGCCCTTGCTGATGGAAGGAGGTTTTCACTCAAAATCTCATGAAACATGGCCCCATTTATTCTTTCCTTTACATGGATCAGTCGTCCTGGTCCCTTTGCAGAAAAACAGCCCCAAAGCATGATGTTTCCACCACCATGCTTCACAGTAGGTATGGTGTTCTTTGGATGCAACTCAGCATTCTTTGTCCTCCAAACACGACGAGTTGGGTTTTTACCAAAAAGTTCTATTTTGGTTTCATCTGACCATATGCATTCTCCCAATCTTCTTCTGGATCATCCAAATGCTCTCTAGCAAACTTCAGACGGGCCTGGACATGTACTGGCTTAAGCAGGGGGACACGTCTGGCACTGCAGTATTTGAGTCCCTGGCGGCGTAGTGTGTTACTGATGGTAGGCTTTGTTACTTTGGTCCCAGCTCCCTGCAGGTCATTGACTAGGTCCCCCCGTGTGGTTCTGGGATTTTTGCTCACCGTTCTTGTGATAATTTTGACCCCCCCAGGGTGAGATCTTGCGTGGAGCCCCAGATCGAGCGATATTATCAGTGGTCTTGTATGTCTTCCATTTCCTAATAATTGCTCCCACAGTTGATTTCTTCAAACCAAGCTGCTTACCTATTGCAGATTCAGTCTTCCCAGCCTGGTGCAGGTCTACAATTCTGTTTCTGGTGTCCTTTGACAGTTTGGTCTTGGCCAAAGTGGAGTTTGGAGTGTGACTGTTTGAGGTTGTGGACAGGTGTATTTTATACTGATAACAAGTTCAAACAGGTGCCATTAATACAGGTAACGAGTGGAGGACAGAGGAGCCTCTTAAAGAAGAAGTTACAGGTCTGTGAGAGCCAGAAATCTTGCTTGTTTGTAGGTGACCAAATACTTATTTTCCACCATAATTTTCAAATAAATTCATTAAAAATCCTACAATGTGATTTTCTGGATTTTTTTTCTCATTTTGTCTGTCATAGTTGAAGTGTTCCTATGATGAAAATTACAGGCCTCTCTCAACTTTTTAAGTGGGAGAACTTGCACAATTGGTGGCTGACTAAATACTTTTTTGCCCCACTGTATCATTTGGAATGCTTTTAAGGCGTACATCAGGGATATGATAAATCTAATGCTCGGCAAAAAGTTAAATCTCAGTTACAAATTAAAATGAAAGAAAAATAAATCAAGATCTTAGAAAAAGTCCATAACAATCTTTACAAGCTACAGAAAATATTAAAATGTCAGAACTTAAGTAGGAATATGATATTTTACTTTTGAAGAGAGACAACAACTAGGTTAAACTCAAATAAAGCATACTACTTAATGGCAAATAACCTGGTAAACATCTCACTGAACTCACAAAATGAATACATGTCAAACCACTTATAATTTTAAAAGATAAAGATACAAATGCGTTCATTAGAAACAACAATGTGATTACATACAATTTTAAAATGTTCTACAAAAATCTATTTAAATCAGAGTTAAATAACAGTTTGACTGATCCTACTACTGCATTGTCGGAACTAGAAGCACAAGCAATTCGCTACACTCGCATTAACATCTGCTAACCATGTGTATGTGACAAATAAATTTGATTTGATACAGCCTTCTGAGACTCAACAACCCTGAAGCAATAATCAGCAGACTAAACAAAATACCTAAAAACAGGGATCACCCAAAAATAATGATTAGAGTCTGTTAACCTTTGCATTGAGAAAAGCAACAGGAATGGACAACTTTCCCATTGAATTCATTTTGGGACAAAGTAGCACCCCTATTTACACTAATGACAACACACATCACTACATTCAGTGCTTCCTAGTTCCATGTATAAAGCAGTTATTTCAGTTATATTAAAACCAGAAAAATCTGGAGAGTCCCCTGCTGATTACAGACCCATAAGTTTTATAAATTGTGACCATAAAATGATAGCAAAGTTCATAAGCAATAGAATGGCAAAAGGCTTACCAGACTTGATTCATACCAATCAAACAAGGTTTGTAAAAAAAATAAGACATTTACAAATTCAAGAACATGTTTCAGTTTAATACGCAGAAAAACAATATAAAATTTCATCAATAATGGTTGTTGATGCCGAAAAGGCTTTCAACCGTCTTGAATGGCCTTTTCTATTCAAAACGTTAGAAGCTTTCAACTTTCCATCTGAAATAATACATTGAAATAATATATTATTTAAAGCAAAAATATACACAAATAATACATTATCTGATTACTTTAGAAAGGGGTACAAGACAGGGATGTCCTCTCTCCCCCCTCCTTTTTGCAGTGGCAATTGAACCGCTTGCAGAAAGAATTAGACAGGACCCAAATGTAACAGGTTTCAGTATAGGTAAACATGAATATAAACTAAACTTACTTACAGATGATCTCCTGATATACCTGACAAATAAAGAAAACTCAATGTCCCTCTTGCTAAAAATATTTGAAGAATACTCGTGGAAATGAACATGGAAAAAAACTAAATAATGCCAATAGGAAAAAAAAAAAAAAAACTCATGGTCTACAGCAATCCTTTAAGTCGACCACAAAAAATATAAAATACTTAGGATGCTTAATAAGTGACAATAAACAACTTTAGGCAGATAACTATCCTATTACTCAACAATATGAAAGCATGCATTTTATAGGTAGAATAAACTTCAGAATGGCATGGTTCCCAAAGTTTTTATATTTACTCTCGGTAATAGCAAAGATAATCTTTAAAAAAGTGTACTCAGTCATAACAGACTTTATATGGTCTAGTAAAATTCATAGAATAAAAAGGAACCCTTTTACATCTTCCTAATTCTGAGGGTGGTTTTAATCTTACAGCCTTGGAATTGTATCAACTTGCTTTTACTTGCGACATCTAGTGAAATGCACTAAAGAGGAACAATGGTACATTTTGAAGATGTGCATGCGCATCCCCAGAATATTTTAATCTGTCTATTTTCAAAGGATAAAGCTAAGAACATTCATAGTTAAGAACACTGTAACAATATGGAAGAAAATATTATTTATTCTACAAGAACCAATAAATTGGTCTACATGGAAAACTAAAAGCATAGAAACCGTAAATTACAATGTAATAGGAAATGGATTTATTTCCATTACAGAATTAAAAAGCAATTTTGGACTGCCCAATGTAGATATTTTCAAATACATGCAACTTAAAAGTTTAATATCACGAAATCTTGAGGGAATCTTATTTGGAGTCAGAAAGGGATATTCACATGATAAGTAAGATATAGAAAACCTTGTAGATAGCACATCCAACTGAAAATATCCTAGAAAAAAATATAAACTATTGGAACCAAGACTTTAAAAAACTGATATTCGGAATGTTGAAACATAACTAAGTTAACTAATTCCACAGCACAACAAAATCTCCAAACATGTGGCAAATGTTTGGCCCAAACGCATATTAATGTAATTTCATATATTAGTCATTGCAAGACCACACTCAAAAATAGAAAACGTTACTTATACTACCTGTCTCAAATAAACTGGGGTTGAAAATACTCAGTTGGGATTCTACTAAACAAATATGTTCAGTTTTTCAGGGGAGCTGTGCCGAACAGCTTGCTGGTTATTACTCTGTCTATATTGTGATGCCTACATTTATTCCTGCATGTTATATTAATCCCAAAACAATACATGAATTTACTTTACATGTTGAATTTCAGCTGGAGAAACAAAACACCTTAACACATTTTTTTGCTTACCCTAGTGTGAAATAAAACCCCATTCCATACATGACTTTGAAATCGTAAGCTCTATGAAAACTGAATCTGATGAGCAGAATGTAAGTGGAGAGGTTTTACATCAAAATAAGCGAGGATACACTGAATTGGGTTTTGTCTGATGAGGCAAATTTTGGAGGGTTCAGGCACACCAATTGACAACAGACTTGCAGCACGCTTATAGGGAAGGGTTAATTCAACAAGCACAGCACGTACACAAATGGCTGAGAGAAAATGATGATAAAAAGATTGCGGGGGCTGTTTTGTTAGACTTCAGTGCAGCTTTTGACATTATCGCTCATAGTCTGCTGCTGGAAAAACATATGTTTAATGGTTTGATACCCCTGCTATATTGTGGATAAAGAGTTGTATGTCTAACATAAAACAGAGGGTGTTCTTTAATGGAAGCCTCTCCAACATAATTCAGGTAGAATCAGGAATTCCCTAGGGCAGCTGTTTAGGCCCTTTCATTTTTTTCAATCATTACTAATGACATGCCACTGGCTTTGAGTAAAGCCCATGTCTTGGTATGCGGATGACTCAATACCATACATGTCTGTTACAACAGAGACCAAAATGACTGAAACACTTAACAAAGACATGTAGTTAGTTTCAGAAAGGGTGGCTAGGAATACATTTGTCCGAATAAATAAATACAATTAAAAGCATTGTATTTGGGACAAATCATTCACTAAACCTTAAATATTGTAATGAATAATGTGGAAAGCTGGCAAGTTGTGGTGATTAAACTGCTTGGAGTAACCCTGGATTGTACTGTCATGGTCAAAACATATTGATACAACACTAGTTAAGATGGGGAGAAGTTTGTCCATAATAAAGCGATGCTCTGCCTTCATAGCAACACTATCAACAAGGCAGGTCCTACAGGCTCTAGTTTTATCACACCTGGACTACTGTTCAGTCGTGTGCTCAGATTCCACAAAGAGGGACTTAGGAAAATTGCAATTGGCTCAGAACAGGGCAGCACGGCTGGCCCTTAGATGTACACAGAGAGCAAACATTAATAATATGCATTTCCACCTCTCCTGGCTCAAAGTGGAGGAGAGATTGACTTCATCACTACATGTATTTTTGAGAGGTATCAAATCAAATCAAATCAAATTTTATTTGTCACATACACATGGTTAGCAGATGTTAATGCGAGTGTAGCGAAATGCTTGTGCTTCTAGTTCCGACAATGCAGTAATAACCAACAAGTAATCTAACTAACAATTCCAAAACTACTGTCTTATACACAGTGTAAGGGGATAAAGAATATGTACATAAAGATATATGAATGAGTGATGGTACAGAGCAGCATAGGCAAGATACAGTAGATGGTATCGAGTACAGTATATACATATGAGATGAGTATGTAAACAAAGTGGCATAGTTAAAGTGGCTAGTGATACATGTATTACATAAGGATGCAGTCGATGATATAGAGTACAGTATATACGTATGCATATGAGATGAATAATGTAGGGTAAGTAACATTATATAAGGTAGCATTGTTTAAAGTGGCAAGTGATATATTTACATCATTTCCCATCAATTCCCATTATTAAAGTGGCTGGAGTTGAGTCAGTGTCAGTGTCAGTGTGTTGGCAGCAGCCACTCAATGTTAGTGGTGGCTGTTTAACAGTCTGATGGCCTTGAGATAGAAGCTGTTTTTCAGTCTCTCGGTCCCAGCTTTGATGCACCTGTACTGACCTCGCCTTCTGGATGATAGCGGGGTGAACAGGCAGGCAGGTATTGACATGTTGAATGCACTGTCTGTCTAAACTACTGGCACATAGCTCGGACACCCATGCACCCCACAAGACATGCCGGTCTTCACAGTACCCAAGTCCAGAACAGACTATGGGAGGCGCGCAGTAAAAGACCAGCAATACTCCGTTTAATTCAGTTACCCATGAAATGACACCATATATGGATCCTACAGACCCTACTGAGTATTCCCTACAATACTTTTACTGTGCACTTACAATCATTTTTGCTCTATAAGCCAATATACATTATATTCAGGGGCTCCCAAGTGGCGCAGCAGTCTAAAGCACTGCACGCCAATTCCAGGCTGTATTACAACCGGCTGTGATTGGAAGTCCACATAATTGGCCCAGTATCATCTGGGTAAGGGTTTGGCTGGGGTAGGCCGTCATTGTAAATAATAATTTGTTCTTAACTGACTTGCCTAATTAAATAAAGGTTAATAAATATAAAAATATTTCATTTATAGTGATTTACATTGTGGGCATTTATTTGACCTGAGAACATGTTGTAAAACCCAAATGTAATGCAAATGTCACTTAAATATGAATCAGTGTTAATGTTTAGACATTATGTTTAATTTATCATGAATAAATACAGGGTTTTGAAACGTTTCTACTGTTACGTGGATTACTTTTATTTTGAAAATGTCCGAAATTCCATGACCTGGAAATACTTTTGTAGTGTCGCTGAAACCCACGTGTGGAGGAAGACAAGTTTGCAGTCGTTTGCATAAACACGTAGTTAGCTTCCAAATTTTCTTCAAGGAGGGCTTTGAATTGGTACGTGAACTGTGATTTTATTTGTCAAGTGTGTAAATTGTTTGTGATATCCTTTCTAACTAGAAGTTAACTGAAGTTTCAGACATCAAGCTTATTAGTGGCCAAATAGCTAGCTACCGGTTAGTCTAGCATTAGCACGTCATTGCTCACGTATAAATATGATTTCGCTAATGCTATCAAGCCAATGCCTTGCTGGCTGCGCTTGCCTAGTCAAAATATGTTCCATGACGTTATAAAAATGATATTGTCACCTGTAGCAAATCACATTTTAATTGTCACATGCTTCGTAAACAGGTGTGGAATAACAGTGAAATTCGTACGGGCCCGTCTCTACCAGTAACGTTAGCTAGCTAGTCAGCTAGAAAGGTGTAATTAAACGTTACAGCGATTTGTTTTTCATGAGAGATATATCTGGTTGGCAAAGTCCTGTTCATCCTACCAATACAAATTAAAAATGTTCATGCAGTGATAGCTGTTTGTATTCATGAAGCATAGCTAGCTAGTAAGCTACCACTGCATGTAGCTAGGTCTGTAGCTAACGTTAAACCTTACATTTGGGACTAACTACATACTTTTTGGTTCTCAGGTTGACTTTAGAATGAATATTCCCATTAACTACGACGACGAACCTGCCCCCACAAAAGTTCATGGTAAGTGGAAATATAGAGGTAACGTTAGTCTCGTATAGTCCAAAAGATGAATATATATCTGCAATGGTTACTATTGGTCAATGGTCATTTCAATAAATTATATAAAGCCATTGATTCTTGAAGAATAGTAACTATAGGGGAGCCACTGTCGGCTAATCTTCTTGTTTATCTTTCTAGCCACAACCATGTCCTCGTATACCTGCATCAGCTGTCGTGTGGCCTTCGCAGATGGTGAGGTCCAGCGTGCCCACTACAAAACCGACTGGCACCGTTACAACCTGAAACGCAAAGTTGCCGACATGCCCCCTGTGACTGCAGAGAACTTCCAGGAGCGTGTGCTGGCGCAACGGGCCGCCACCGAACAACAGGTGACTGGCGCCACTGTCAGTGAGGGCTGCACCACGTGCAACAAGAAGTTTTCCAGTTCCAATGCCTACCAGAACCACCTGCAGTCCCACAAGCACCAGCAGGCAGAGAAGCAGGCCTTGCTGGCAGCCCAGAAGAAAGTGGAGATGATGAATGAGAAAAACCTGGAGAAGGGCCTTGGGGACGACGGCAAGGTGGACCACAATGCCAAGAACGAAGCGCTACAACAGGCCCTAAAGCCGCCGCAACGGCCCAATCCGGAAAAGGCCCAGGCTTCAGGAGTGGAGAGGCCAGCAGCGGATAAGGCCAAGCCGGAGAAACCGCCCAGGCTGCAATGGTTTGAGGGGCAAGCGAAGAAGATGGAGGGAGAGGAATTGGCCACAGCAGAGGAAGGTATGATGTCTGACTCAAGTAGGCCTGAATTAACTTGTGTAGGATCTATCTGGATTGCATGAAGAGGTGGCCAAGAATGTGTTGACTTCTGTGAAGATGATTGTAATATCAAAACGCCATCCCTATTTGTCAGCGTTGCTGTGGTTGTCTTGGGTCTTCTGTCTGTCTCCATTGTCACTCAGTCAGTTTCTTTATTTCAGAAGAGTGGGAGGATGTGGATGGCGACAATGACATGGATGATGATGATGACTTCGAGGAAGATGCTGACGAAACCATGGAGCACGAGGAAGGGGATGGTGCTGCTTCGGCTTCCCCCCACCACACCGTTCTACCAGGGGCCATCCCCCCCACGGACTGTTTGTTCTGCCCCCACCACTCTCACTCACTCCTCAAAAACCTGGCTCACATGACAAAAGTGCACAGCTTCTTCCTGCCCGACCTGGAATTTCTAATCAACCTCAAGGGACTAATTTGCTACCTGGGTGAGTGGAAGTCCATAAGTGTCATCAGGTCCTCCATTGTTCTACCAAGAGTGGCTGAATATCTTTACACCGTTAGCTTGCTCGATTGGTTCATGCACCTTGTTTTGAAAGCATGTCCTTTTCTATAATCATGTCTTGCCTAGGGAAAATAACCTGTAGCTAGGGTCTAGAGTTTCTCTTCCGGGTTTTTAGACATGAAACTGAATGTTTTTCTGACCGCGTATTCCCTGTCTTCAAAGAGCAGCTTGGTTGAACCCCCTAGCAACAAAAAAATGAACACCTGTTGTCTGTCTTGACTTTTTTTTCATTTATTATTTTAGCCAGAGTCATGCTGAGACCAATTGACTCTTTTGCGAATCAGTCCTGCATGAACACATCAATAAACAGCAATTACACTATACATGCTGTATCATGTCCGGCTGTGATTGGGAGTCCCATAGGGCGGCGCACAATTGGCCCAGCATCATCCGGGTTTGGCCGGGGAACGCTTTCATTGTAAATCAAATTTTATTCTTAACTGACTTGCCTAGTTAAATAAAATAAAAATGTCTATATACACACATCAATTACACAATGCATGAAAAGCAAACACGATTGTATGAAACAAATGCTTTCTTCAGTAGAAAGGCCCTCTAACATCTCCCTGAATTGCCCTCGAGGCATCAACTACACAAACTTCAAGGCGTTTGAGATCATTTCATATGACGTCCAAAAAAAACTAAAAGCAGATTTACCTAACTGTGGTGATTGAAGGGAGAGTTGGCCTTCCCTGAGACTGGGTCTGGTAACTTATACGTCTGAAGGTAAACAATGAGGTAAGTTATGGCGGATGTCTATGCCATACCTTACCTTATTGTTAAGCTTCAGGAGGGGGTGATTTATCTACCTTAGTTGAATGCACTGAGTGTAAGTTGCTCTGGATAAGAATGTCTGCGAAATGTTTTTCATTTACATTTAGGTCAATCTAAACCTGAATCGGAGGAGTCTCTTGCGTCATTTCTCTGCTATTGAATGCTCACTCATAAATCTTAAACATACTCTTGTTCTTTGTGTTGCAGGAGAGAAAGTGGGCGCTGGTAAGGTGTGTCTGTGGTGTAACGAGAAAGGCCGCTCCTTTTACTCCACTGAGGCAGTACAGGGCCACATGACCGACAAAAGCCACTGCAAGCTCTTCACTGACGGAGATGCATCGCTGGAGTTTGCCGACTTCTACGACTTCAGGTAGATGTCAAATACCAGGGCTCCTATAGTCTAACCTTTTTCACACTACTGAGCTGAACCAAGCTGTACTGTGCTTGCCTGGTTCCAGCACTGTAGTTGCTGGAACTAGGCTGGAAAGGACAATATGAAGAAGAAAAATCAGAGCCAGCACAGAATTCAAGTATGCACCGTAGTAGGAAAGGGGGTCTTCTGCCCTTCACTTTTTATCTTTGATTGTAATTATATATTAGCAATTTCTCAAGTGGCCATTTTGTGAAATGTTGTTTGCAGGACAAGTTATCCTGACCGGAAAGAGGGAGATGATGCTGAGATGGAGGATGAAGAGTTGCCGGACGGGAAGAACATAGACTACGATGATGATACGCTGGAGCTCACCCTTCCCTCAGGTGAAATCAAATTATTTTCACATGCTTCGTAAACATCAGGTGTGGACTAAGAGTGACATGCTTACTCACGCGCCCTTCCCATCAATGCAGAATAAAAAAAATGAACACAGGGAATAAATAGGCAATGATAGCTTGGCTATATACAGTGCATTAGGAAAGTATTCAGACCCCTTGACCTTTCTCCACATTTTGTCACAAAGCCTTATTCTAAAATGGATTAAATCCTCTTTTTCCTTCAATCTACACACACTACCCCATGACAAAACAAAGTTTAATAAAATATCACAAGTATTTAGACCCTTTACTCAGTACTTTGTTGAAGCACCTTTTGCAGCAATTACAACCTTGAGTCTTCTTGGGTATGGTGCTACAAGCACACCTGTATTTGTGGAGTTCCCCCATTTCTTCTCAAGCTTGGTCAGGCTGGATAGGGAGGACTCTCCAGAAGACCTTATATAGACTGGTGTGTGCCTTTCCAAATCATGTCCAATCAATTGAATATACCACAGTAGGACTCCAATCAAGTTGTAGAAACATCTCAAGGATGGTCAATGGAGTTCAATTGAGTCTTATAGCAACATGCTGAATGCTTATGTAAATAAGGTAAATGTATTTTTGCCATTATGGTGTAGTTTGAGATTTTTATTTAATACATTTTAGAATACAGCTGTAATGTAACTTTTTCCACATTTTGTTAAGGGGTCTGTATACTTTCCGAATGCACTGTGTGTATATAATATATTATACACACACAGGCCAGGCAAAGTTTGGACACCTATTCATTTAAGGGGTTTTCTTTATTTTTACTATTTTATACATTGTAGAAAAATAGTGAAGACATCAAAACTATGAAGTAACACATTGAATCATGTGCTAACCAAATAAGTGTTAAACTAATCAAAATACATTTTAGATCTTTCAAAGTAGCCACCCTTTGCCTTTATGACAGCTTGCTCTTGGCATTCTTTCAACCAGCTTCACCTGGAATACTTTTCCAACAGTATTGAAGGAGCACTTGTTGGCTGCACTCTGTAGTCCAACTCATCCCAAACCATCTCAATTGGGTTGCAGCAATCCACCAA
Organism: Oncorhynchus tshawytscha; assembly: GCF_018296145.1. Classification (NCBI taxonomy): domain Eukaryota; kingdom Metazoa; phylum Chordata; class Actinopteri; order Salmoniformes; family Salmonidae; genus Oncorhynchus; species Oncorhynchus tshawytscha. Next base: position 37,829,854 of record NC_056438.1, read on the forward strand.
TCAAGCCTTTATGGTGACGTGGCCAGACAGAAGCCACTCCTCAGTAAAAGGCACATGACAGCTTGCTTGGAGTATGCCAAGACACCTAAAGTCTCTAACAATAAAAAACAAGATTCTCTGGTCTGATGAAACCAAGATTGAACTCTTTGCCCTGAATGCCAAGCGTCACGTCTGAATGAAACCTGGCACATCCCTACGGTGAAGCATGGTGGTGGTGGCGGCAGCATGCTGTGGCAATGTATTTTTTCATCGTCATTCACTGGGAAACTAGTCAGGATTGTGGGAAAGATTAAAGGAGCAAAGGACAGATCTTTGATAACCTGCTCCAGAGCGCTCAGGACCTCAGACTGGGACGAAGGTTCACCTTTCAACAGGACAACGACCCTAAGCACACAGACAACGCAGAAGTGGCTTCAGGACAAGTCTCTGAATGTCCTTGAGTGGCCCAGCCAGAGCCTGGACTTGAACCCAATCGAACATCTCTGGAAACCTGAAAATAGCTTAATCCACCCCGACAGAGTTTGAGAGGATCTGCAGAGAAGAATGGGAGGAACTCTCCAATTACAAGTGTACAAGTGTAGCGTCACACTCAAGAATACTCAAGGCTGTAATCGCTGCCAAAGGTGCTTCAACAAAGTACTGAGTAAAGGGGCTGAATACTTTATGTAAATGTGATATTTCAGTTTTAAAAAATGTATGTTTAAAAATTTCTAAGCCTGTTTTTGCTTCATTATGGGTTATTGTGTGTAGCTTGAGGGGGGGTTATTTTATTCATTTTAGAATAAGGCTGTAACAATGTGGATAAGTCAAGGGGTCTGAATGTTTTCCTAATGCAGTGTGTGTAGGAGATACTGAATGCCATTTGTTGGGTTTGGAAATTTACCAGCGAATGTTTACGAGACATGCAAATGAACAGTTTTCATGCATGCTTGTCTGAAGGAAAAATGGTACTGGCTCTGGAGTAGCATACGTTGAGTCTGGAGTCGCTAGAGCAACTGTCCTTCTCGGTAAAGATGGGGGAAGAGCAGATGGGCTGAGAACAGAGGAGATAAAAAAACACAAATCAAGATTGCAGCTATACAGAACTAAACCAACGGTCTTTGACTTCTCAAACACAGCAGAAAGGTAACACTGATGCCCCGTCAATTTATTAATTCAGCCACTTAACATAGACGGCAAGTTAAATTTAGCAGTCGCGTTAACAGAGTTGAGGCAGGGGAAAGAACGCATAACAATTATCTTGCTGCGTTTTGTAAATGCAGATTTAAAATGCTTATTGTAATTTCTCCTCGTGCAACTGAAGCACAACATTTGCCTGATTCAATCTAAGCTGGGATAAGAATTCACGAACGGGCATTCTATCAGCAGACAGCGCTGACTTATGTGTAGTTACTTTTCTATGGTACTTTTCCAAGATTAACTTGGAGCAAAACATTAGGCAATGTAACTGGCTACTATCTTTCTAAACTCAGGACCTTGTCTTTCAAAGATAATTTGTAAAAATCCAAATAACTTCACAGATCTTCATTGTAAAGGGTTTAAACACTGTTTCCCATGCTTGTTCAATGAACCATGAACAATTAATGAACATGCACATGTGGAACGGCAGTTAAGACACTAACAGCTTACAGACGGTAGGCAATTAAGGTCACTGTTATGAAAACTTTGGACACTAAAGAGGCCTTTCTTCTGACTCTGAAAATCACAAAGAAAGACGCCCAGGGTCCCTGCTCATCTGCGTGAACGTGCCTTAGGCATGCTGCAAGGAGGCATGAGGTTATCTGCACATCTGCAGTCCTATGGTGGTCTGCTTGAAATATGTTGGCATTACAGACTGGGTCAGGGAGTAGTTTGAAATGTCTCTGAAGACACTTACCAGCTGGTCAGAGCATGCACTTGTACGCAGCCTGGTAGTATGCAGCCCGGCAACTAGGAGTGCCACCTCTTGATGAGCATTTTCTTGTTTGCTTATGAGTGCAGTCTTAGTGCCAGCATCGGTTTGTGGTAAATGGACAGCTACGAAAAATCTAGATTAACGCTCTTGCTAAATAGTACGGCCTACAGATTATCATGAAGTATTCAAACTCAGGGAACACTATGATGAATGTCTTGTAAATTTTGATTTCTGCTATCTGACCAAATGTACGCAAATTATGAACTGCCATTTGTCTTGAACCACTCTTAACATCTCTTTAGAATTAGATGAGCTGTCCTCAACTCCCTTTAGACCAGAGGTTTGCAATCTTATGCGCAAAGGGCCGGTGTATGTGCAGGCCACAGCCGTAACGTGCCGTATTAAACTTATCATCGCTTCCAACTAATACATATTTTCTTATCTCTCGCTGTTTTTCCTCAGGTGCTAAGATTGGCCACCGCTCTCTGATGCGATACTACAAGCAGCGTTTCGGCGCACCCAGGACTGTGGCGTTGGCCCACAACAGGAACGCAGTGGGTCGGGTACTCAGACAGTACAAGGCCCTGGGCTGGGGTGGAGACATGGGTAAGGGTCAACACTATACATCAACCATGATCCATGCAGGGTTGCCTCCTACACATTCACTACTTAACTCTATACTTGAGTGAACCTATACATTACTTAACACGTGCATAGAGAAATTAATAAGCCAGTCTATACATTAATTGAGCTTAATTTACAGATAATCCTGAGTTCACAATTTGATTTAGAGATGAACCAGTCTTTATTTAAACTCTCATTCAATACTTCAGTGTATACCTTTTTGTTCTACCCTTATGGAAACCAATGTGGTTTTGAGACTTCAATTTTCCACAATTAAAAATATCTTCCATTTTAATTTTAAATCCCCCATGTGACTATTTTGAAGGTGTTTGACCAAGGACGGTATGGAGCATGTGACCACAGCAGTAACATGCGAAAAGCTGAATACAATTAATTGACCAAACCCATTCACCATTCATTGCTTGTTTTCTGTCTAGGTAAAAACTCTTTCCATCAGAACCAGAAGGACATGAAGTTTGTCCAGAAGATGAAGTCAAGGTGGATGCTGAAGATAGGCATGGGCAACAACTCTAACAAACAGACCCACTTCAGGCTCCAAGTCATGTTCTAGTCCCTTGACAGAAAATGCAGCGTTAGATCCCCATATACATGACTCTCATATCATTGGACAGTCCCTAAACCTTTTACGGCTAATGTCTTTTGCATCGTTCAAAGATGTCTGTTGTAAACATTCAGCACTCGTTATATCTGCTGCATATTGCAAAGAACTTCACCATGACATAATTTTCAGAGCCGTTAATATTTGCTGGATATGTCATGTTCTATTCATGATCCGAGGTCCTATACAAAATACTGAGTTACTGGTTTGTATTTTGACAAATGGCTGTATATTTCACATCATGAAATTCTGACTTGGATAATTTTCTGTCTAATTCATGCAGTCATTCCAGCAAGTAATTGTTTATAAAATACAATTGAGGTTGAGTAATAAACATTAAGGAATCGTTATGTTTCACATTTGACAAATTTTAACTGATTCCATTGGTAAATATGACAATTTTATGCCCATTTGGTTGAGTTTATGGGTATTGGGATCAGTCACTTTGACAGGTTTTTGCCAGCAAAATTAATCAAACATATTGTTGCAAATTCAGGAGGAAGCCATGACCGTGATTATAACCCAGGTCCAGTGACTGTCAAGCCAACACCTTAACTGTTACGGCAGGAGGTCTCAAACTCTTAACACCTAACTACCTTGTTAAGGTCGCTCCAACATTTTTAGAAGTCAAAGGTATATTTCCCCAAAATTGGAAAATATAATTTGCTTCCTGATCTTGCAGTCGAAGGACAAGGAGAAACTGCAATCCACACTGGTTGTGTTTTAATACACAGAGCAAAAATAGAAAAGCAGTGTACAGTGTTGGTTTCATGTGCTGAAATAAAATATCCCAGAAATGTTCCATATACAAAAAAAATGTGTTTCTCAAATTTTGTGCACTTATTTGTTTTACATCCCTGTTGGTGACTAGTTGTTGCCAGATAATTTAATGTTAATTTCTCTACCATAAGCCGCCTCAAGTCATTTTAGAGAATTTGGCAGTACATCCACGCAGACGTGCTGATGTCAATGTTGTGAACAGTGCCCCATGTTGGCGGTCAGATTATGGTATGAGCAGGCATAAGCTACAGACAGCGAACACAGTTATATTTCAGCATTGGCATTTTCAATGCAAAGATACTGTGACACGATCCTGTGCCATCACCTCATGTTTCAGCATAATGCATGGCACAAAGGATCTGTACACAATTCTTGGAAGCTGAAAATGTAACTCAGTGAAATCGTTTGAAATAGTTTCCTGTTAAGTTTTATATTTTTGTTCAGTGTATAATGTTATTCCGATGCCCTAGAAAATAAAGGCAAATTTCCTTGAATCATTCAATGTTACATTACCATAGGCCCATTGTTTTTTCACAATGAAATTAGCCTGTTTTGTTTTAGCTATTATATGTTAAATCACTGATTTATAATTAAATAATATAGAAAATATTCCAGGAATCCTATGTTACATAATATATGGATGAGGAATTGATGTATGAACTGTTTTATTCCACAGAATTGCTTAAGATAACCAAACAGAAAATGGTAGAGAGGGTTTTGGAGCCATCGAATGAGTCCTGGTCTCAGATCGGAAACATAATCACCTCTTCAAATGGCAGGACAGAGACATCTTGTCATCAGTCCACGCAGCACTGAAACCTGTGGCTGACTTCACTAATGTTCTCTCTGGTGACAGTTACTGGGGGGCAGAGGCGGGGGTACTGCTGTGACTGAGGGAGATGATGACTCGAACAATGCAGCCACCACCTGCCAAGAAAGTGAAATTAGGGGATCTCCAGAAGTGAAGGGCCTATACCACTGCCCCTACAGTATACCCCTCACGAGTCTGTGCAGGCACTGAACTAACTCGCTACCTGCAGGAACAGCCTGATAATCCCCTGACCTGGAGACTCGCTATCCATTGTGAAAGCTGGCACGTAGATACATATGTATTTGTGCCACGAGCATTGCACCAGAGTGAATGTTCAGCATTACGGGGAACAGTGTTACCCATGTCCGCTCATGAGATAGATGATGCATAGTTTACATTTTACCAGCCAACTCCATTAGCTATAAAATAGCTTTTTTATTTGTTTTATAATATATTAAAGTATTTTTGGTTTTATTATAGACCTATAGATCTGTTAATATTTGCTCCTACCTATTTTATGTTGCTGCTTTTAGTGGTAATTTATTGTAGAACAGCTAGCCTTCGTTTGACGTGTGGACTTTAATACAATGCATGTTTTTGTTGCTTTATGCTTTATAAATAGCCTAATAACAAGAGTCCCATAGGCGTCATGTCCAGAAGGCTAGTAAATATAATTAAATTGCAAAAAATATATAGCCTAAATAGCCTACTCCTGTCTATACAGAAATACATACCTGGAAGGGGAGTTTTACAGTCTAACCAGACACCTAGGTATTTGTAGTTGTCCACATATTCTAAGTCAGAGCCGTCCAGAGTAGTAATGCTGGACGGGCGGGCAGGTGCGGGCAGCGATCGGTTGAAGAGCATGCATTTAAGAGCAGTTGGAGGCCATTGAAGGAGAGTTTTTTGGCATTGAAGCTTGCCTGCAGGTTAGTTAAAACAGTGTCCAAAGAAGGGCCAGAAGTATACATAATGGTGTTGTCTGCGTAGAAGTGGATCAGAGAATCACCAGCAGCAAGAGCGATATCATTGATGTTTACAGAGAAGAGAGTCAGCCTGAGATTTGAACCCTGTGTCACCCCCATAGAGACTGCCAGAGGTCCGGACACAGGCCCTCCGATTTGACACACTGAACTCTATCAGAGAAGTAGTTGGTGAACCATGCGATGCAATCATTTGAGAAACCAAGGCCAGTGCAACAAATTGCAATGTCCGTACTGTGAGACGCCTAAGACAGCGCTGCAGGGAGACAAGACGGGCAGGTGATCGTCCTTGTAGTGGCAGACCACGTGTAACAACACCTGCACAGGATCGGTACATCTGAACATCACACCTGTGGGACAGGTACAGGATGGCAACAACAACTGCCCGAGTTACACCAGAAACGTACAATCTCTCCATCAGTGCTCAGACTGCTCTTCACTGAGGAGTCGCGGTTTTGTCTCACCAGGGGTGATGGTCGGATTCACGGTTATCGTTGAAGGAATGAGCGTTACACCGAGGCCTGTACTCTGGGGCGGGATTGATTTGGAAGTGGAGGGTCCATCATGGTCTGGGACGGTGTGTCACAGCATCATCGGACTGAGCTTGTCATTGCAGGAAATCTCAACGCTGTGCTTTACAGGGACGACATCCTCCTCCCTCATGTGGTACCCTTCCTGCAGGCTGACATGACCCTCCAGCATGACAATGTCACCAGCCATACTTATTGTTCTGTGCGTGATTTCCTGCAAGACAGGAATGTCAGTGTTCTACCATGACCAGCGAAGAGCCCGGATCTCAATCCCATTGAGCACGTCTGGGACCTGTTGGCGCGGAGGGTCAGGGCTAGGGCCAATCCCCCAGAAATGTCTGGGAACTTTCAGGTACCTTGGTGGAAGAGTGGGGTAACATCTCACAGCAAGAATGGGCAAATCTGGTGCAGTCCACGAGGAGGAGATGCACTGCAGTACTTAATGCAGCTGGTGGCCACACCAGATACTGACTGTTACTTTTGATTTTGACCCTCCCTTTGTTCAGGGACACATTATTCCATTTATGTTTGTCACATGTCTGCGGAACTTGTTCAGTTTATGTCTCAGTTGTTGAATCTTATGTTCATACAAATATTTACAAATGTTAAGTTTGCTGAAAATAAACGCAGTTGACTGAGAGGACGTTTCTTTTTTTGTTGAGTTTAGCTAGCTTAGCTATATTCCTAACTAGCTAACGGTAGCTAGGTATCTAGCTAGCTAGTTGGTTTCAAATCAAATCAAATTTTATTTGTCACATACACATGGTTAGCAGATGTTAATGCGAGTGTAGCGAAATGCTTGTGCTTCTAGTTCCGACAATGCAGTAATAACGAGCAAGTAATCTAACTAACAATTCCAAAAAAAACTACTGTCATACACAGTGTAAGGGGATAAAGAATATGTACATGAGGATATATGAATGAGTGATGGTACAGAGCAGCATAGGCAAGATACAGTAGATGATATCGAGTACAGTATATACATATGAGATAAGTATGTAAACCAAGTGGCATAGTTAAAGTGGCTAGTGATACATGTATTACATAAGGATGCAGTCGATGATATAGAGTACAGTATCAACGTATGCATATGAGATGAACAATGTAGGGTAAGTAACATTATATAAGGTAGCATTGTTTAAAGTGGCTAGTGATATATTTACATAATTTCCCATCAATTCCCATTATTAAAGTGGCTGGAGTAGAGTCAGTGTCATTGACAGTGTGTTGGCAGTAGCCACTCAATGTTAGTGGTGGCTGTTTAACAGTCTGATGGCCTTGAGATAGAAGCTGTTTTTCAGTCTCTCGGTCCCAGCTTTGATGCACCTGTACTGACCTCGCCTTCTGGATGGCAGCGGGGTGAACAGGCAGTGGCTCGGGTGGTTGATGTCCTTGATGATCTTTATGGCCTTCCTGTAGCATCGGGTGGTGTAGGTGTCCTGGAGGGCAGGTAGTTTGCCCCCGGTGATGCGTTGTGCAGACCTCACTACCCTCTGGAGAGCCTTACGGTTGAGGGCGGTGCAGTTGCCATACCAGGCGGTGATACAGCCCGCCAGGATGCTCTCGATTGTGCATCTGTAGAAGTTTGTGAGTGCTTTTGGTGACAAGCCGAATTTCTTCAGCCTCCTGAGGTTGAAGAGGCGCTGCTGCGCCTTCCTCACGATGCTGTCTGTGTGAGTGGACCAATTCAGTTTGTCTGTGATGTGTATGCCGAGGAACTTAAAACTTGCTACCCTCTCCACTACTGTTCCATCGATGTGGATGGGGGTGTTCCCTCTGCTGTTTCCTGAAGTCCACAATCATCTCCTTAGTTTTGTTGACGTTGAGTGTGAGGTTATTTTCCTGACACCACACTCCGAGGGCCCTCACCTCCTCCCTGTAGGCCGTCTCGTCGTTGTTGGTGATCAAGCCTACCACTGTTGTGTCGTCCGCAAACTTGATGATTGAGTTGGAGGCGTGCATGGCCACGCAGTCGTGGGTGAACAAGGAGTACAGGAGAGGGCTCAGAACGCACCCTTGTGGGGCCCCAGTGTTGAGGATCAGCGGGGAGGAGATGTTGTTGCCTACCCTCACCACCTGGGGGCGGCCCGTCAGGAAGTCCAGTACCCAGTTGCACAGGGCGGGGTCGAGACCCAGGGTCTCGAGCTTGATGACGAGCTTGGAGGGTACTATGGTGTTGAATGCCGAGCTGTAGTCGATGAACAGCATTCTCACATAGGTATTCCTCTTGTCCAGATGGGTTAGGGCAGTGTGCAGTGTGGTTGAGATTGCATCGTCTGTGGACCTATTTGGGCGGTAAGCAAATTGGAGTGGGTCAAGGGTGTCAGGTAGGGTGGATGTGATATGGTCCTTGACTAGTCTCTCAAAGCACTTCATGATGACGGATGTGAGTGCTACGGGCGGTAGTCGTTTAGCTCAGTTACCTTAGCTTTCTTGGGAACAGGAACAATGGTGGCCCTCTTGAAGCATGTGGGAACAGCAGACTGGTATAGGGATTGATTGAATATGTCCGTAAACACACCGGCCAGCTGGTCTGCGCATGCTCTGAGGGCGCGGCTGGGGATGCCGTCTGGGCCTGCAGCCTTGCGAGGGTTAACACGTTTAAATGTCTTACTCACTTCGGCTGCAGTGAAGGAGAGACCGCATGTTTCCGTTGCAGGCCGTGTCAGTGGCACTGTATTGTCCTCAAAGCGGGCAAAAAAGTTATTTAGTCTGCCTGGGAGCAAGACATCCTGGTCCGTGACTGGGCTGGGTTTCTTCCTGTAGTCCGTGATTGACTGTAGACCCTGCCACATACCTCTTGTGTCTGAGCCGTTGAATTGAGATTCTACTTTGTCTCTGTACTGGCACTTAGCTTGTTTGATAGCCTTGCGGAGGGAATAGCTGCACTGTTTGTATTCAGTCATGTTACCAGACACCTTGCCCTGATTAAAAGCAGTGGTTCGTGCCTTCAGTTTCACACGAATGCTGCCATCAATCCACGGTTTCTGGTTAGGGAATGTTTTAATCGTTGCTATGGGAACGACATCTTCAACGCACGTTCTAATGAACTCGCACACCGTATCAGCGTATTCGTCAATGTTGTTGTCTGACGCAATACGAAACATCTCCCAGTCCACGTGATGGAAGCAGTCTTGGAGTGTGGAGTCAGCTTGGTCGGACCAGCGTTGGACAGACCTCAGCGTGGGAGCTTCTTGTTTTAGTTTCTGTCTGTAGGCAGGGATCAACAAAATGGAGTCGTGGTCAGCTTTTCCGAAAGGGGGCGGGGCAGGGCCTTATATGCGTCGCGGAAGTTAGAGTAACAATGATCCAGGGTCTTTCCACCCCTGGTTGCGCAATCGATATGCTGATAAAATTTAGGGAGTCTTGTTTTCAGATTAGCCTTGTTAAAATCCCCAGCTACAATGAATGCAGCCTCCGGATAAATCGTTTCCAGTTTGCAGAGAGTTAAATAAAGTTCGTTCAGAGCCATCGATGTGTCTGCTTGGGGGGGATATATACGGCTGTGATTATAATCGAAGAGAATTCTCTTGGTAGATAATGCGGTCTACATTTGATTGTGAGGAATTCTAAATCAGGTGAACAGAAGGATTTGAGTTCCTGTATGTTTCTTTCATCACACCATGTCACGTTGGCCATAAGACATACGCCCCCGCCCGTCTTCTCACCAGAAAGATGTTTGTTTCTGTCGGCGCGATGCGTGGAGAAACCCGCTGGCTGCACCGCTTCGGATTGCGTCTCTCCAGTGAGCCATGTTTCCGTGAAGCAAAGAACGTTACAGTCTCTGATGTCCCTCTGGAATGCTACCCTTGCTCGGATTTCATCAACCTTGTTGTCAAGAGACTGGACATTGGCAAGAAGAATGCTAGGGAGTGGTGCACGATGTGCCCGTCTCCGGAGTCTGACCAGAAGACCGCTTCGTTTCCCTCTTTTTCTGAGTCGTTTTTTTTTTGGTCGCTGCATGTGATCCACTCGGTTACACTGGTTGTAAGGCAGAACACAGGATCCGCGTCGCGAAAAACATATTCTTGGTCGTACTGATGGTGAGTTGACGCTGATCTTATATTCAGTAGTTCTTCTCGGCTGTATGTAAAGAAACCTAAGATGACCTGGGGTACTAGTGTAAGAAATAACACGTAAAAAAACAAAAAACTGCATAGTTTCCTAGGAACGCGAAGCGAGGCGGCCATCTCTGTCGGCGCCGGAAGTATGATATGTTTCAACTTTAGCTAGCGTTAGCCAACAATCCGCACAGACAAAAGATATATTTGCTATCGTAAGTATCAGGCTTGTTACGTTAACAATATTTGTCCTGGACATACACTACACGATTTCACCACGTTGTTGCCATCCCAGATACATTTTCATGATCAGGGTGAAATCCAAGCTATGAACTTGGGCTTGGATCAGTACGTCAGGAATCGCATAGTTTGAGCAGGTGAATGACACACAAATGGCTGTTCCGTTCTCTAGACTCCTGTCGGTGTCCGTTCTGAAATGTCAGAAAATGATTTTAGTATGAGCAGTGCTACGACGCGATTGGACAAGGACTACTGCCAATAGCCGATGAGCTCTCAGCATGTGAGACCAAAACAATTATAGTGAAGTGGAAAGCAACAACAAGCAAGTTGTCACTACTTTGGCTATATTGCACAAATTTATAAAAACAAACTTTTTGGGGGTTAGGCATAAGGTTAGGTTTAAAATCAGATTTTAGGAAGATAAATTGTAGAATAGGTGGGGCTAACTATTTAAAATATAAATAAATTTAACCTTTATTTACTGGTTTAGCCATACTTATGACAGATTGGTGGAGTTGTGGAGTGAATGCAGCTCTAACGTTAGCCATGGAGAACTGCAAATGTGTTGCTACTGCTCTCAATAACATAGCTGACCTGAATTGATCAGGCGCCATCGAAGGTCAGTGGGAAAAAGTTGTGATGGACTACTTTCTGGAGGACGATCGTGCCATGCTGACTCTCAGATGATGAGGAAATCCCTGATTTAAGTAAAAAACATTTTAATTGAAGAAGACATTGTAGACTCTTTTGATGACAGTGATGGAGAAGAAACGGTGATCAACGTGTATGAACTGTGTGTAATCGTTATATTTTCTCAATGCCATTTCACATGGCTAGTTATAGCCAAATGTTGCTAGCTAACTAGCGAACATTGCACCTATTTGGTTAACTTTAGCTAGCAATGACAATCTGTTTGTATTGCTAGTACTCTATGGCTTGGGATTATAATTAATTGTTTAGCTAGTGTTATATAAATAATCAAATATCAAGCATTACTAGCTGGCCAACGCTCTGGTTAAACCGGATGTCCTCAGATAACTCTGGGCCCAGTGTCCTCAGTCAAGTTTAGAGCCTACGTGCAATAACATGATTATCCGAAGGACACATGGCTGCCATCACTCAAATATACTCCCCTGTAAACTACAAAGAACATCCTGCAACACTAACGAGCTTAGAGTGCCAAACTATTTCACTGACATTGATCCTTGCATGCACTCCTGCAAAGACAGGAAACACCTGAGCCTAAAGCAGACACTGCCAGTTCCCCTTATCTCACGCTTCCTTGACACACAGACATCTCATAAGCACATACACTCACACTCCACCCCCCTCTACTGGTCGGGTGCCAAGAGCGGAGGACTCTGCTGTGCACCAATGGGGCTCCTGCTCTGGCTAGAGCAGGCCCGCCTCCAACTCTTCAGGACCAGTCAGAAGACCAACACGACGAGACTCCACCTACATTATTCTGTGTATACATTCTGCTGCAAACTCTGTCTAAGCAGCCTAATTAGCTGACTCCTCACAGAGTCATATGCTTAGGTCCGTGCACGCTTAACTGCAGGACAAGATATCTCTGACTTTAAATAAACTGCCTATTTGCTACACTTGATTCCACTCTGTCCAGCGTCGTTGTTTTGCACTCCCTCTCCAGTATGTGAACACCAACACTAGCTAACTTTAATGTTACATGTCTAAACCAAAGACCCCAAGTTAAAGCTTGCTGTTTGCTAGCTAACGTTAGCTGACGTTAGATGGCTGGCTGGCTAGCTAGCTAACATTACGTGTATGAACTGTGTGTATTGATGTTATCTCAGAATGCCATTTCACATCTATTTTATAATAATGCTAAAATATTTATATCTGGAATTTGTCTTTCAGCATCAGTACAACACGCCTGACTCTCCTCCACTAGTCACACAAGGAGAATGGTCTAATGCCTCCCATGAAAAAGAGAGCTGGACCAAGCACAGGTTATGCCTGAAGCATGAGGACTTCCAGTGAGTGGTGAAATTCATCAACAACAACTCAGAGGATAATGCAATAGTATTGCAAGGATGCCACCCAGGACACAAACACTTTGGTGGAAAGCTGCTGCCATCCCATGTGACAAAAGCAGCAGTGTGGCGTCTCTACAAGGAATCGATGACAACATTTGGTATGTAAAGCATAAACACGTTTTGATTATTTAATTGACCTCCAACATGATTAGCACAACTTTTATTGATCTCACATTATTTCTGTCTCTGGGGGCCCATACTGAACCAGAAACAGTCAGGACCTTCACTTCCTGATCACAGGCCACACCAAGTTTGCCCCCGACTGGTGCTTCGGCCTCATCAAGCAGCGCTTCAGAAAGACCAGTGAATGAACACTTTGTCTGAGATTGCTGGTGTTGTGAATGACATCGCTGACGGGTCAACATCCCACAGCTGGTTGGACTGGAGGGTGACACTTTGATGGTGGAAATCTATGGCTGGCAACAATGCCTGACTCCGTACTTCAGGCTACTGCCACAGATCAAGCAGTACCAGCACTTAAATAATTTTCATTGCATTGTATGGGGTTATTCTTCTTATCCACTCTTGGGAGGTGAATTGATGTTGTGCAAGTTTGTAATGTCTTCAATTTTTTTTGTTATTCACAGTTTTACATCTTCGATGCTCTGGAGACTGGTGTTGTTGGCGCCAAGGAGCGTTCGGACTGTCTGGACTAGGTTTCAGCTGCTGCGCAACACCTTCCTCCCATAGATGGTCTGCCTGTACAAGCACCACCTGGACTGGACACAGCTAGACAAACTTATATTTTTGAGGGACTTTTGCGACAGAGGCTATGGACATCACATGCCCTGCACCAAAGTCAAGGGCAGGACAGAAACAGGCTCTTCGAATATAGATTCCCTTGTTCATGCGTGGTTCGGACGGACCAGTCATCAGCACTATCTGCAGCGCCTCTATTCAAATGACTCTCGCCACACACGCCATACGTTGCTGCTATACCATTTGTTTTATCCTGCTGCTCAGCCACTTTACCCATGATGGTATGCATATAACTACCTCATCTATCACTGATATCGTTATTGATATTGTTCTTGTACATATTTTATACTATTTTATTTATATTGACACTATCTATTTCTGATATTGCTACTATGCAAGTAACTATATGGCTGTACCTTTTCCACCTTCTGTAGAGACCCATCCACTTAGCAAGACTTAGAAATATATTGATATATAAAATTCATTTTGATATGTGTGGTCATAACATGATTTTGTGACATACCACAACAATATCATGTGACTGTATCAAGTGTCCACCTCATAAATATATGGCGCATGCATCTGTTTATATACTGTTCATGTGCACCTCGCTCAGGTTTCAACTCCGGTTGCATGGCCTTAACTTATGTATGTAATACTGTGATAGGTGCGTGTGTAACAGTATATAAAGTATGCCAATGTATTGGTGTGAAGGCAGTGGTGTAAAAATACTTTAAAGTACTAGTCTTTTTGGGGGTATCTGTACATTACTTTACTATTTATATTTTTGGGAACTTTAACTTCACTACATTCCGAAAGAAAATAATGTATTTTTTACTCCAAACATTTTCCCTGACACCCAAAAGTACTTACATTTTTACAGGAAAATTGTCCAATTCACACACTTATCAAGTTATCAAGATCTCTACTGCATCTGATTTGGCAGACTCACTAAACACAAATGTTTCATTTATAAATTATGTCTGAGTGTTGGAGTGTGCCCCTGGCTATCCGTCAATAAAAAAATTGAGCCGTCTGGTTTAATATAAGGAATTTGACATGATTTGTACTTTTACTCAAGTATGACAATTTTGTACTTTTTCCACCACTGGATGTGGCTGGGGGTTATAACATTTCATTCACATGACCCATCAATTTAGACAAGCGTGTCTGGGTAAGTGTCATCTAATATTTATAAAATATCTTGATCTGGACACTTTGAATGGGTGTAGACAAAGGAGAACTCTCCAGTAGGTACCAGAACATTCAAAGGCCCTTTTCTCAAAAGTGAGTTTACAAGTTTATCAACTTTCAAAGCAGAATTACTTTCCCATTGTGTCTCAACTGTAGTGTATGATAGACCATTTTGAAGCTCTGAGTCTCTACTTTTATCTAAGGTAAAAAAGACAATTTTTGCTACATAAGACCGATTTGAGCCGGTCAGTCACAAACAACTACATCTTTCCATTGTATTCCAGGAGCGTTTGATAAATTACAACGAGGAACAGAGGAGGGACTTCATACAAACTCATCTTAGCATACGTCAACAACACTCCAGCTGCTACGAAGTCTTCTCTATATATCCCATTCATGGTGATCTCAACTTTCTCTTTGTGTTGACCATTTCTACTGGTATTCAGGGTCTTCTTCACATGAGAGAACAGCGGCAGTACCATGTATGTATATTTAGACACTACCCAGTTAGCATGCAACGGTGAAGAAAGGGGTTGCTCTCTCAGCTGTCCCTCAACATGTTGATCATTTAGGTGCCAAGCATAGTAACCGTTATCAGGCACAGGAAGATTCAATTTTCTCTCTATCCCAATGACAACCCTTCTTCAGTACAGGCAACAGATAAATTCATTTTACACAAATCTCTTCCTAACAAATTTACTGGGCAGGCAGAGGAGTACAGGATTCCGTGTCTCCATTTGCCCTCTCCCTACTCCAAGTCCATGGGAAAAGTCAAACATTCTTCAAAGGGAATTCCAGACGTTCCAACTTTGTGCATGGTTTTCTTTGATGGGGAGACTGCAGAATTTTAAGTTTATTACCTAAAATGTCAATAAAAAGGGTTTTGGGTTGACAAGGTGGTCAATTTTAGCATTTGACAGGTTGTTTTTGGTTCTTCATCATTTTCTTCACTTGTCTCTTCTGTTTCTGCCTCTATGATTGGTAGCCACCTCGTCCACCTCCTCTTCCAAATGGGTTGTTCACCTGAATGCCCACAGGTGGGGACGGCCACTCTCCTTGGGCTTCTCCTGCTCCAGGACAGTGTCTTGAAAAATGCCCTACCTTCCCACAGTTGTAGCCACTCCAGTCTCGCCCTCCGTCATCTCCAGCAGGAGCCCCAAAAAATGCTGCCTGGGTCTGTCTGATGCAGAATACTTGGGATACACCGTGGGAAATTGAAAAATACGCCCACAGGCAAAGGCAATTGATGGGCCCTTGATTATCTCCGGTACTACGTACTCGGGCGTAGGTTTGCCCTCGTTTACTGACCACGCTACCCTCACGTGGATGGCCTGGTAAGAGAAACAATAACAACAGAATAGCCATACGGTTTCTTGCATTTCAACCGTTCTCTTTCCATGTCATCCAGGGGGCTTGATGGAGGAACGGGAATGCAGACGCGCTGTCCCGATGCTACTTTGATGGAGTGTCTGGCACCCAGCCCTCTGGTCTGGTCCTGAGGGGGGAGGTATGTGGAAGTACCACCAGAGGGCAGGTTGGTTCCACGGATAGTAGCCTAGACCGGCATGTGAGTCAAGGTGATCAGAGGCAATTATGCACAGCTGACGGTACTAATGATCTATTCTCTTTCCCCTACAAGAGAGAGGAGGGAACCGGTAGTGAGGGGGACTGGAGGAAGTGAAGAGTGTTTGCTTCTACAAAGGAGAGGATGTACCTTTCGGAAGGGAGAAGAGGACAAACTACCTCTTGGGAATGGCCACCACGGATCCGGACCACCACCCGAAGGGAGCTCTCCACGAACAGATATTTAAGGCGGTGACACACACGTGATTTATGTTATAGTATGAAGATACTTGCCTTGTGTTCCTTGTTCTCGTAAAGATGTGTGTTTTCCTTGTGAGATCATCCTTGATTGTGTTGGCGGGTTTGAGAAAGACATACCTCAATAGAGAACTTTGTTCAATTAAGAACCTGCTCCTGACTCATTTATTCCACTTTTCCGCTATCAGAGCAACCTCAAACGACTTGGTCCGCTCACACTATATTGTACTGAAAAAAATCAGTTCCAAACGATTTTGTCCTCCAATAGCCTTTCCAATATCCCCGTCCATGTGGAAATCTCCAAATATTGATATTTCTGTGTCTTTAATATTTTTTATCTCTTCAGGGCACGGTGATAGTTTGTAGGGTCCATTAAGGTCTCCCACCATAATGATTTGATCGTTTGTTGCCTGTAAATTCATTAAATTGCTATACATATTTTCCAAGAAGTATGGATAATCCTGATTTCGACCATATAGATTAATGAGCCAAATCTGTTTTTCATCCACTTACATTTTCAAAAGGATCCATCTTCCTTGCGAATCATTTCTGACTATTTGCACCTTCTGATTTTTTTGTTGTTAATTAACATCACACATTTTGAGTTCCATTGTCTATTACAAAAAATATTAATCACCGCATTCCTTCGTCCACACAGATCTAAGGCTGTCTGGTGAGTTTCCTGTAAACAGTATATGCTATATTCCTTGTATTTTAACCACGTCGTAAAGACTGGTCTTTTCTTATCTGCTAAATAATTATACCTGCCTTACCATAACTAGAAAATATTCAGTCTAAATTTAACATAATTGGTGCTTGTAAAGTTACTGCAATAACTAGTTTCTGTCTAGATGCCATATTGGTCACCGCCTTCCAAAGTGTGTTGCATTATGGGGATCAATATTGACCAATTTGAGCTTCCATGACGACTGAATTCCACCAAAACCATCTGATTAAAGGCCATGAAAGATTTGACTTCAGTCGACTGTACATTTCTGCAGTTGCTCTTCACAAACTTCATGCCTGCATAGTCTGAGGCTCTATCATCAATTAATTAGTGGGTTTTTGTTTGAACGTGACAGAAACCAACTTTGCGCGATTCATATATACAGTGGAGAAATGAATGTGATATTTGAGACCAATTGATAATATATGCAACAAAAAAAGAGAAGGTAGTAACTCAACGGTATATACAGTTGAAGTCAAGTTTACATACACTTAGGTTGAAGTCATTAACTTGTTTTTTACTCCACAAATTTCTTGTTAACAAACAGTTTTAGCAAGTAGGTTAGGACATCTACTTTGTGCATGACACAAATGTTTTGACACAAATGTTTCCAGCAATTGTTTACAGACAGATTATTTCACTTATAATTCACTGTATCACAATTCCAGTGGGGCAGAAGTTTACATACACTAAGTTGACTGTGCCTTTAAACAGCTTAGGAAATTCCAGAAAATATGTCATGGCTTTAGAAGCTTCTGATAGGCTAATGGACTTCATTTGACTCAATTGGAGGTGTACCTGTGGATGTACTTCAAGGCCTACCTTCAAACTCAGTGCCTCTTTGCTTGACATCATGGGAAAATCAAAAGAAATCAGCCAAGACTTCAGAAAAAAAATTGTAGACCTCAACAAG
The DNA here is from genome assembly GCF_018296145.1 of Oncorhynchus tshawytscha. Taxonomy (NCBI): domain Eukaryota; kingdom Metazoa; phylum Chordata; class Actinopteri; order Salmoniformes; family Salmonidae; genus Oncorhynchus; species Oncorhynchus tshawytscha. The sequence continues at coordinate 37,847,807 of NC_056438.1, forward strand.
TCTGGTTCATCCTTGGGAGCAATTTCCAAAATCCCGAAGGTACCACGTTCATCTGTACAAACAATAGCACGCTATTATAAATACCATTGGACCACGCAGCCATTATACCGCTCAGGATAGAGACACATTGTTTCTGAGAGATTAACGTACTTTGGTGCAAAAAGTGCAAATCAATCCCAGAACAACAGCAAAGGACCATGTGAAGATGCTGGAGGAAACAGGTACAAAAGTATCTATATCCACAGTAAAACAAGTCCTATATCAACATAACCAAAAAAAACGCTCAGCAAGGAAGACGCCACTGCTCCAAAACTGCCATAAAAAAAAGCCAGACTACGGTTTGCAACTGCACATGGTGACAAAGATTGTACTTTTTGTAAAAATGTCCTCTGGTCTGATGAAACAATAATAGAACTGTTTGGCCATAATGACCATCTTTATGTTTGGAGGAAAAAGGGGGAGAAGAACACCATCCTAACTGTGAAGCCTGGGAGTGGCAGCATCATGTTGTGGGGTGCTCCGCTGCAGGAGGGGTTGGTGCACTTCACAAAATAGATTGCTTCATGAGGAGGGAAAATTCCGTGGGCATATTCAAGCAACATCGCAAGAAATCAGTCAGGAATTTAAAGCTTGGTCGCAAATGGGTCTTCCAAATGGACAATGACCCCAAGCATACTTCCAAAGTTGTGGCAAAATGGCTTAAGGACAACAAAGTCAAGGTATTGAAGTGGTCATCACAAAACTCTGACCTCAATCCCATAGAAAATTTGTGGGCAGAACTGAAAAAGCGTGTGGGAACAAGGAGGCCTACAAACCTGACTCAGTTACACCAGCTCTGTCAGGAGGAATGGGGGAAAAAATCGCCCAACGTATTGTGGGAAGCTTGTGGAAGGCTACCTGAAACGTTTGACCCAAATTAAACAATTTAAAGGCAGTGCTACCAGATACTAATTGAGTATATGTAAACTTCTGACCCACTGGGAATGTGATGAAAGAAATAAATGCTGAAATAAATCATTCTCTCTACTATTATTCTGACATTTCACATTCTTAAAATAAAGTGGTGATCCTAACTTTATACGAGGATTAAAGGAATTGTGAAAAACTGAGTTTAAATGTATTTGGCTAAGGTGTAAACTTCCGAATCTCACTTTGAATCTTAGCTTTTGACTGGGAGAACCATCTAAAGATAGGTCCAGTCGCCAGGCCAGATAGGTGCAGTCTGCCGGGCAGTTAGTACCAGATGGCCGGCCATATTGGACCAGTAGGCTGGCCGGCCAGATAGGTTCAGTCGGCCAGCTGGCCAGATAGGGTCTGGGAACTCTTGAGAGAATTTGAAAAGTGCCGCAGAACTGCTTCAAATTGATATCTTTAACAGAGTAGCCAATAGATCAGCCTGCCAGATAAGACAAGCTTACTGGCCAGATAGGATTGTCCGGCCGAACAGATAGTACCAGTTGGCCAGCCAGATAGGACCAGTAGGCTGGCCAGATAGGATCAGTCGACCGGTCAGATAAGTCCAGCTGGCATGCCAAGTAGGACTAGTCAGCTGCCGCAGAACTGCTTCAAATTGATATCTTTAACAGAGTAGCCAATAGATCAGCCTGCCAGATAAGACAAGCTTACTGGCCAGATAGGATTGTCCGGCCGACCAGATAGTACCAGTTGGCCAGCCAGATAGGACCAGTAGGCTGGCCAGATAGGATCAGTCGACCGGTCAGATAAGTCCAGCTGGCATGCCAAGTAGGACTAGTCAGCTGGCCAGCCATATAATAACAGTCGGCTTGTCAGATAGGTCCAGGCGGCTGGCCAGTTAGGACCAGTCGGCCGGTCTGCCAGATAGGGTCAGCCGGAAGGTCATATAAACTCAGCTAAAAAAGAACCGTCCTCTCACTGTCAACTGCGTTTATTTTCAGCAAACTTAACATGTGTAAATATTTGTATGAACATAACAAGATTCAACAACTGAGACATAAACTGAACAAGTTCCACAGACATGTGACTAACAGAAATTGAATAATGTGTCTCTGAACATCCAACAGGTCCCAGACATGCTCAATGGGATTGAGATCCGGGCTCTTCGCTGGCCATGGCAGAACATTGACATTCCTGTTTTGCAGGAAATCACATACAGAACAAGAAGTATGGCTGGTGGCATTGTCATGCTGGAGGGTCATGTCAGGATGAGCCTGCAGGAATGGTACCACATGAGGGAGGAGGATGTCTTCCTGTAACGCACTGTGTTGAAATTGCCAACAAGCTCAGTCTGATGATGCAATGACAACAAGCTCAGTCCGATGATGCTGTGACACACTGCCCCAGACCATGACGGACCCTCCACCTCCAAATCGATCCCGCTCCAGAGTACAAGCCTCTGTGTTATGCTCATTCCTTCGATGATAAACGCAAATCCGACCATCACCCCTGGTGAGACAAAACGTGACTCGTCAGTGAAGAGCACATTTTGCCAGTCCTGTCTGGTCCAGCGACAGTGGGTTTGCGCCCATAGGCGACGTTGTTGCCGGTGATGTTTGGCAGGGATCTACCTTACAACAGGCCTACAAGCCCTCAGTCCAGCCTATACCAGCCTATTGTGGACAGTCTGAGTACTGATGGAAGGATTGTGCGTTCCTGGTGTAACTCAGTCAGTTGATGCCATCCTGTATCTGTACCGCAGGTGTGATGTTCGGATGGACCGACCTTGTGCAGGTGTTGTTACACGTGGTCTGCCACTGCGAGGACGATCAGCTGTCAGTCCTGTTTCCCTGTAGCACTGTCTTAGGCATCTCACAGTATGGCCATTGCAGTTTATTGCCCTGGCCATATCTGCAGTCCTCATGCCTCCTTGTAGCATGCCTAAGGCACGTTCACGCAGATGAGCAGGGACCTTGGGCATCTTTCTTTGGTGTTTTTCAGAGTCAGTAGAAAGGCCTCTTTAGTGTCCTAACTTTTAACTTTTCATAACTGTGACCTTAATTGCCTACCTACCGTCTGTAAGCTGTTGGTGTCTTAACAACCGTTCCACAGGTGCATGTTCGTTAATTATTTATGGTTCATTGAACAAGCATGGAAAACAGTGTTTAAACTCTTTACAATGAAGATCTGTAAAGTTATTTGGATTTTTACGAATTATCTTTGAAAGACAGGGTCCTGAAAAAGGGCCGTTTATTTTTTTGCTGAGTTAAGTACCAGTCGGTTAGCCAAATTGAAACAGTCAACCGGCCTGCCAGATAGGACCAATCGCCGGCTGGCCAGAATGGGCCAGTCGGCCAGATAAGGTTGGCCAGCAGGTCATTTAGTACCAGTCGGCCATGCCAGATAGGACAAGTTGGCTGGCCAGATAGGTACATTCGGCCAGCCAGACAGATGGATCTAGTTAGCCGGACAGATTGTTCCGGTTGGCTGGCCAGATAGGACCAGTTTTCCGGCCACGTAGGTTCAGTCGGCCAGCTGGCCAGATAGGTCAGAGGAGACAATGTTTGGGCAAGGAACTTGATCGGTCCGGGCCGACCAGACCAATCTGGCCGGCTGAAGCTACACTACATTTACAAAAGTATGTGGCCACCCCTTCAAATGAGTGAATTCGGCTATTTCAGCCACACCCGATGCTGACAGGTGTATAAAATCGAGCATATTGGCAGTAGAATGGCCTTACTGAAGAGCTCAGTGACTTTCACTGTGAAACTTTAAGTGTTGTTATTGTGAAGTGGAAACGTCTAGGTAGGCCACACAAGCTCACAGAACGGGACCGCTGAGTGCTGAGGTGCATAGCACGTAAAAAAGAGTCTGTCCTCGGTTGCAACACTTACTACCGTGTTCTAAACTTCCACTGGAACCAACGTCAGCACAATAACTGTTTGTCAGGAGCTTAATGAAATGAGTGTCCATGGCAGAGCAGTCGCACACAGCCTAAGATCACCATGCGCAATGCCAAGCTTTGTCTGAAGTGGTGTAAAGCTTGACGCCATTGGCCTCTGGAGCAGTGGAAACGCTTCACCATTTGGCAGTCCAATGGACTGTTACGTTCCCCAGTTTCTGTGTTGTGGGATTGTATGTGTGTGTATTTCAGGATGGCTTCCTGGATTCCAAGCAGCAGATTGGTCGGCCCCATTGCAGATTGGCGCTCTGACCCCGCCCTCTCGCCAGGGGAAACAGCTGGTTCATCAATTACCGACTCCTTCTGCAGCTTGAAAAGCCAGTGTTCCTTTGTTAGAAGAGAGCTTCTTTGTATGTGCTGTGTTGGTTGTTGGTCCGAAAGTGTTGTATTTTGTAGCTGCTCCTGCAGAGGTATGTGTATGCTGTAGGACTTAGTGTTTTAAAAAAATTGTTCACTGAGTTTGGTGAATTATTCTGTTTAATTTGTTCCCGGGGGGAAGGCACGTTGGGAGTGTTTAGGCAAGAGGCCTGTGGGCATACATAACGGGCATACAATAACCCACACTAGGTAAGACCTGGGCGGACCAACCCCTGTATTTTGGTTAGCGTGCCAGGTGGTCCTAACAGTAGGTACGTTGTGGGTAGGTAAGGTTGGAGAGGGTCCTCGTTAACTTCTACTTTCTTTGTTTTGGTTCCGTCCAGCCCCTTTTCCCCACTTTACCGTGTGAAGGAAATACATTTCCTGTAAACGGTAACTTTTCTCAGCCTCTGTCGTCCTTCCCCGCACCTACGAACACATACCTCTTTCACTCCGCAGGGTGTTGCGTTCCCTCCACCAAGAGCCATACGTACACAGACAAATCTGGGTTTGGCGGATGCCAGGAGAACGATACCTGCCCCAATTCATAGTAAAGTCAAATGTAAACCATGGTGGAGGAGGAATGATCTTCTGGGGCTGTTTTACATGGTTCGCGCTAGGCCCCTTAGTTCCAGTGAAGGGAAATCTTAATACTACAGCATCCAATGACATGATACTGTGATTCTAACTTTGTGGCAACAGTTTGGGGAAGGACCTTTCCTGTTTCAGCATAACAATGACCCTGTGCACAAAGCAAGCTCCATACAGAATTGGTTTGTTGAGATCAGTGTGGAAGAACTTGACTGGCCTGCACAGAGCCCTGACCTCCACCCAAATGTGTATGATGGGAACGCCGACTGCCAGCTATGACTAACATCAATGCCCGACTTCACTAATGCTCTTGTGGCTGAATGGAAACAAGTACCCACAGCAATGTTCCAACATCCAGCCTTCCCAGAAGAGTAGCAGGAAGTTGAAATTGGGCATGCTATTTATCCAAAAGTGAAAATTCTGCTCCCTAGCTCCAAGATCAGGATCCCACCAGCTTTCTATAGGCTTGGTCTGCTATATTTATTTCTCAACTTTCCTAATATTAAGCACATTGCTTTTCTTTACAACAGGAGTATAGCCTACCTGGCTGGCATGAAAATGAACCACGGGAAAAGAGTCCTCCATTTGCTATTTAAGTGCATAGATGACATGTACTTTTTCTCCTGCCCCTGTTTCAAGACAGGTCCATTCTAAATCATAACAAATTTCACATATATACTATTTAGTATAATTAAAGACAAGATTAAATCAAGAATAGTCTGATGGGTGACAATATTAGCCTATCACTTGTGAATGATATATATATATATATTTTTTTTTTAACTAGGCAAGTCAGTTAATAAGAACAAATTCTTATTTTCAATGACGGCCTAGGAACAGTGGGTTAACTGCCTGTTCAGGGGCAGAACCACAGATTTGTACCTTGTCAGCTCGGGGGTTTGAACTCTAACCACTAGGCTACCCTGCCACCACTTGTGAATGATGCCAAGCGTGAGGCAAGAAACAAAGCCTTTTTTTCTCGACCTTTAGAATCATAGTCACGCACCTCATGTAGCCCATAGCCCTATATGTTTTGATAAGGTTTGTATCATAACTATAGTGTCCAATTAACTTTTCTTAAAATGAATCTGCCTTCCAAGGTGTATAGAGCTTAGCTTGAAACTCACACGCTGCTTATGTATGCAAGTTTGGGGAAGATCATTTTCACCATAAAAATGCACCTTTATAATAAAAGCATTACATGCATCACATTTGCGGTCACTTTTGATAATGGTGTTTTCACGATAATGGAACATTCGCGTTTATAGCGTACTGCAGTGTGTGCATTGCTGTGCTTATAATGTGAAGAAATAGCCTAATAGTGCATCACCTTTTAAGGTAAACGTCAGCCTCATTGCGTAGAAAGTATTTTTTTGATGCTAGTCCATATTTATTTGGGATCTATCGCATCCCACAACTGTCCCAGACTATTTTAGAAATATTTATTTCTCGCACAGAATAGAATGGGTCGACTTTTGTACTATGGGGGATTGTAGATTGACATAGGCTAGTGGTTTTGCTGTTCCTTAGGCCTTACTCATCTTGTTGGCTGATGAAAAGTAAGTGTGAACAGTTCTTCCAACGTCTTCATTATACACATCGGAATTGGATAAGGACACGCACAGTTGCGTCCCCGAAGTGTCTGTCTTCACTTGTAGCCTGTGAGAGGTGAAGGAGAGCCATGTGAGTGAGAGGTGCTTCAGAGCACGCAGCACTCAGGGAGAAGGGAACAATGGCCACGGGCCGCAAAAGGCATGGATTATTTTGGGGTGCTTTATGGCCACACAAAAAGGAAATTTAATGGCATTATCAAGTGCTTGTCAAATTGTGATTGAGATACTGATGAAGTTTACAGCCTGAGCTGTAAATCGTCCTTAGCGTCGCATCATGCAGCATTACAATGTATTACAAATCAAAACATATAGCCCTACGTTTGTAGAACAACTAAAGTTACATTAATAACACTAAATTAAGCACATAGGAGGACTTATTTATTTGTTAACCGCTCAACACAGAATAGCCGCATGTGCACACTCAAATCGTTTGGAGAAAATATCCTTTCTATTTTATTCAGCTTTGTTCAATTGTATTCTTCATACTATAAAACAATATAAAATCATGCCACAGAATTCTAACCAAATCTTGTCTGCTAAATGAACTAGTGTACCTCACAGCCATATGGCATAGCCAGATCAGGACCAAACATAACTCAGAGTATGCTATTCTGTTCTTTTGAAATACATTTTCTTCATATCATGTTGTTGTAGGATATATTACATTGATTTATTAGACTTTTTAAAATGTATATGTGGCTTGTAGGCTATTGCCTCCACTCTTCTGGAAAGGCATTCCACTAGATGTTGCCAGATAAGACCAGTGGGCCTGCGGGACCTAGCCGACTGGTCCAATGTGGCTGAACAACTGGTACTATATGGCAGACTAACTGTTACTATCTTGCCGGCAGGCCCACTGGTCTTATCTGGCAACATCTAGTGGAATGCCTTTCCAGAAGAGTGGAGGCAATTATATCAACAAACTCCATATTTACGCCCCTGATATGGAATGAGATGTTCGGCGAGCAGGTGTCCACATACTTTTGGTCATGTAGTGTATATTGATCATTTGAGGCACATGCTTCCATGCAAATGATTTTCCCCCCAATATTTGTCTGAGTTCAAGAACCATTCAGTCCATTAGTGGAATATAAGCGGCAATTAAGCATATAGGAGTATTTATTTCTTTGTTAACCGCTCTTCACAGAATAGTCGCACGTGCGCACTCTTTTTAGGCACATATTTTGACATGCTTTTGATGACTTTGATTGTGATTGTTTTTTTTATATACTCGAATAGGTTTGGTTAAAAATGTGTTGATGTGTAGAGTTCTTCTCATTGGGTGGTAAGCTATTAGTAGTTTACATATCAAGACAAGAGGCTGTAGTAGAAGTTGCATCTGATTGACGATTCATGGTTATTTTTCATCCAGGAAAATTCCACTCCTGGAATTCAATTTATTTTTCTTAAAGTTGGTTCTCTCTCTCACTTAATTCCCAGGTCAAAGGTGGTAAGTGTTTTTCTACAAACCTTTTGTTGAATGGTCATTGATAAATACTGTTTCTAGTATGTTAGAGATGGGATTCTGCTCAAGGTTGAGAATGTGTTTAGGAATAAGCACTGCATTCTGCTCATTAAGTACAGAATCAGCAAACAAATGCACTTTGGGTGGTTTACATATGTAGTCACTGGTCTTTATTAACTACCAGATTTTTTTAGTCTTACAATTTTGTTTTATGATATTGGTTGGATTTATATACAATTTTCCTCGATGCTCGAAGCACTTCATTAACGTTGTACGGGGGAAACGCTACATCCACGAGCAATATGCAGTAACCACCTGGGTGATGACATGGTAGCCATTATGCACCAGACAGCTTACACATCAGCTATCACAGTGCAGAGATGAGGAGAGTGAATCATGACAATGAATTTATGTTGTGTCATTTCTTTGTCTGATTACAAGTTAGTCAGATTGTCTCCTCTAATCCTGAATACTGTTAAAATACACATAAAATAACTCAAAACACAGACACCTGAGTAAATAGGTATTCATTTATTGCTAGAATCATCCTTTAATACATAACACAGCTAATACAAATTTAAAAAAAAAAAAGATACACCGACCAAGACCAGTATTGTATACCGTTGTTATACTTTCACTGTAAGCTTTGAAATTGACTTTGGGAGAAAAATAACATGGTTATCTCATATATTTCTTTGTGGTTCAGTTAGAGATAATTTTATAGACGTTTGAAACCAAATCCATTGAAAAAGAACACGTGTACATAATATACAACAAGGCACTGAGGAACAATCCTGCACATCTTTGGGTGGAGCTACCGCCCGCGGAGTTCCAGTGAAATGCTGTGGGGTGTCGCTTATGTTAAAGCAACCTTGCAGGTACTACGTACTCGGGCGTAGGTTTGCCCTCGTTTACTGACCACGCTACCCTCACGTGGATGGCCTGGTAAGAGAAACAATAACAACAGAATAGCCATACGGTTTCTTGCATTTCAACCGTTCTCTTTCCATGTCATCCAGGGGGCTTGATGGAGGAACGGGAATGCAGACGCGCTGTCCCGATGCTACTTTGATGGAGTGTCTGGCACCCAGCCCTCTGGTCTGGTCCTGAGGGGGGAGGTATGTGGAAGTACCACCAGAGGGCAGGTTGGTTCCACGGATAGTAGCCTAGACCGGCATGTGAGTCAAGGTGATCAGAGGCAATTATGCACAGCTGACGGTACTAATGATCTATTCTCTTTCCCCTACAAGAGAGAGGAGGGAACCGGTAGTGAGGGGGACTGGAGGAAGTGAAGAGTGTTTGCTTCTACAAAGGAGAGGATGTACCTTTCGGAAGGGAGAAGAGGACAAACTACCTCTTGGGAATGGCCACCACGGATCCGGACCACCACCCGAAGGGAGCTCTCCACGAACAGATATTTAAGGCGGTGACACACACGTGATTTATGTTATAGTATGAAGATACTTGCCTTGTGTTCCTTGTTCTCGTAAAGATGTGTGTTTTCCTTGTGAGATCATCCTTGATTGTGTTGGCGGGTTTGAGAAAGACATACCTCAATAGAGAACTTTGTTCAATTAAGAACCTGCTCCTGACTCATTTATTCCACTTTTCCGCTATCAGAGCAACCTCAAACGACTTGGTCCGCTCACACTATATTGTACTGAAAAAATCAGTTCCAAACGATTTTGTCCTCCAATAGCCTTTCCAATATCCCCGTCCATGTGGAAATCTCCAAATATTGATATTTCTGTGTCTTTAATATTTTTTATCTCTTCAGGGCACGGTGATAGTTTGTAGGGTCCATTAAGGTCTCCCACCATAATGATTTGATCGTTTGTTGCCTGTAAATTCATTAAATTGCTATACATATTTTCCAAGAAGTATGGATAATCCTGATTTCGACCATATAGATTAATGAGCCAAATCTGTTTTTCATCCACTTACATTTTCAAAAGGATCCATCTTCCTTGCGAATCATTTCTGACTATTTGCACCTTCTGATTTTTTTGTTGTTAATTAACATCACACATTTTGAGTTCCATTGTCTATTACAAAAATATTAATCACCGCATTCCTTCGTCCACACAGATCTAAGGCTGTCTGGTGAGTTTCCTGTAAACAGTATATGCTATATTCCTTGTATTTTAACCACGTCGTAAAGACTGGTCTTTTCTTATCTGCTAAATAATTATACCTGCCTTACCATAACTAGAAAATATTCAGTCTAAATTTAACATAATTGGTGCTTGTAAAGTTACTGCAATAACTAGTTTCTGTCTAGATGCCATATTGGTCACCGCCTTCCAAAGTGTGTTGCATTATGGGGATCAATATTGACCAATTTGAGCTTCCATGACGACTGAATTCCACCAAAACCATCTGATTAAAGGCCATGAAAGATTTGACTTCAGTCGACTGTACATTTCTGCAGTTGCTCTTCACAAACTTCATGCCTGCATAGTCTGAGGCTCTATCATCAATTAATTAGTGGGTTTTTGTTTGAACGTGACAGAAACCAACTTTGCGCGATTCATATATACAGTGGAGAAATGAATGTGATATTTGAGACCAATTGATAATATATGCAACAAAAAAAGAGAAGGTAGTAACTCAACGGTATATACAGTTGAAGTCAAGTTTACATACACTTAGGTTGAAGTCATTAACTTGTTTTTTACTCCACAAATTTCTTGTTAACAAACAGTTTTAGCAAGTAGGTTAGGACATCTACTTTGTGCATGACACAAATGTTTTGACACAAATGTTTCCAGCAATTGTTTACAGACAGATTATTTCACTTATAATTCACTGTATCACAATTCCAGTGGGGCAGAAGTTTACATACACTAAGTTGACTGTGCCTTTAAACAGCTTAGGAAATTCCAGAAAATATGTCATGGCTTTAGAAGCTTCTGATAGGCTAATGGACTTCATTTGACTCAATTGGAGGTGTACCTGTGGATGTACTTCAAGGCCTACCTTCAAACTCAGTGCCTCTTTGCTTGACATCATGGGAAAATCAAAAGAAATCAGCCAAGACTTCAGAAAAAAAATTGTAGACCTCAACAAGTCTGGTTCATCCTTGGGAGCAATTTCCAAAATCCCGAAGGTACCACGTTCATCTGTACAAACAATAGCACGCTATTATAAATACCATTGGACCACGCAGCCATTATACCGCTCAGGATAGAGACACATTGTTTCTGAGAGATTAACGTACTTTGGTGCAAAAAGTGCAAATCAATCCCAGAACAACAGCAAAGGACCATGTGAAGATGCTGGAGGAAACAGGTACAAAAGTATCTATATCCACAGTAAAACAAGTCCTATATCAACATAACCAAAAAAAACGCTCAGCAAGGAAGACGCCACTGCTCCAAAACTGCCATAAAAAAAAGCCAGACTACGGTTTGCAACTGCACATGGTGACAAAGATTGTACTTTTTGTAAAAATGTCCTCTGGTCTGATGAAACAATAATAGAACTGTTTGGCCATAATGACCATCTTTATGTTTGGAGGAAAAAGGGGGAGAAGAACACCATCCTAACTGTGAAGCCTGGGAGTGGCAGCATCATGTTGTGGGGGTGCTCCGCTGCAGGAGGGGTTGGTGCACTTCACAAAATAGATTGCTTCATGAGGAGGGAAAATTCCGTGGGCATATTCAAGCAACATCGCAAGAAATCAGTCAGGAATTTAAAGCTTGGTCGCAAATGGGTCTTCCAAATGGACAATGACCCCAAGCATACTTCCAAAGTTGTGGCAAAATGGCTTAAGGACAACAAAGTCAAGGTATTGAAGTGGTCATCACAAAACTCTGACCTCAATCCCATAGAAAATTTGTGGGCAGAACTGAAAAAGCGTGTGGGAACAAGGAGGCCTACAAACCTGACTCAGTTACACCAGCTCTGTCAGGAGGAATGGGGGGAAAAAAATCGCCCAACGTATTGTGGGAAGCTTGTGGAAGGCTACCTGAAACGTTTGACCCAAATTAAACAATTTAAAGGCAGTGCTACCAGATACTAATTGAGTATATGTAAACTTCTGACCCACTGGGAATGTGATGAAAGAAATAAATGCTGAAATAAATCATTCTCTCTACTATTATTCTGACATTTCACATTCTTAAAATAAAGTGGTGATCCTAACTTTATACGAGGATTAAAGGAATTGTGAAAAACTGAGTTTAAATGTATTTGGCTAAGGTGTAAACTTCCGAATCTCACTTTGAATCTTAGCTTTTTGACTGGGAGAACCATCTAAAGATAGGTCCAGTCGCCAGGTCAGATAGGTGCAGTCTGCCGGGCAGTTAGTACCAGATGGCCGGCCATATTGGACCAGTAGGCTGGCCGGCCAGATAGGTTCAGTCGGCCAGCTGGCCAGATAGGGTCTGGGAACTCTTGAGAGAATTTGAAAAGTGCCGCAGAACTGCTTCAAATTGATATCTTTAACAGAGTAGCCAATAGATCAGCCTGCCAGATAAGACAAGCTTACTGGCCAGATAGGATTGTCCGGCCGAACAGATAGTACCAGTTGGCCAGCCAGATAGGACCAGTAGGCTGGCCAGATAGGATCAGTCGACCGGTCAGATAAGTCCAGCTGGCATGCCAAGTAGGACTAGTCAGCTGCCGCAGAACTGCTTCAAATTGATATCTTTAACAGAGTAGCCAATAGATCAGCCTGCCAGATAAGACAAGCTTACTGGCCAGATAGGATTGTCCGGCCGACCAGATAGTACCAGTTGGCCAGCCAGATAGGACCAGTAGGCTGGCCAGATAGGATCAGTCGACCGGTCAGATAAGTCCAGCTGGCATGCCAAGTAGGACTAGTCAGCTGGCCAGCCATATAATAACAGTCGGCTTGTCAGATAGGTCCAGGCGGCTGGCCAGTTAGGACCAGTCGGCCGGTCTGCCAGATAGGGTCAGCCGGAAGGTCATATAAACTCAGCTAAAAAGAACCGCTCTCACTGTCAACTGCGTTTATTTTCAGCAAACTTAACATGTGTAAATATTTGTATGAACATAACAAGATTCAACAACTGAGACATAAACTGAACAAGTTCCACAGACATGTGACTAACAGAAATTGAATAATGTGTCTCTGAACATCCAACAGGTCCCAGACATGCTCAATGGGATTGAGATCCGGGCTCTTCGCTGGCCATGGCAGAACATTGACATTCCTGTTTTGCAGGAAATCACATACAGAACAAGAAGTATGGCTGGTGGCATTGTCATGCTGGAGGGTCATGTCAGGATGAGCCTGCAGGAATGGTACCACATGAGGGAGGAGGATGTCTTCCCTGTAACGCACTGTGTTGAAATTGCCAACAAGCTCAGTCTGATGATGCAATGACAACAAGCTCAGTCCGATGATGCTGTGACACACTGCCCCAGACCATGACGGACCCTCCACCTCCAAATCGATCCCGCTCCAGAGTACAAGCCTCTGTGTTATGCTCATTCCTTCGATGATAAACGCAAATCCGACCATCACCCCTGGTGAGACAAAACGTGACTCGTCAGTGAAGAGCACATTTTGCCAGTCCTGTCTGGTCCAGCGACAGTGGGTTTGCGCCCATAGGCGACGTTGTTGCCGGTGATGTTTGGCAGGGATCTACCTTACAACAGGCCTACAAGCCCTCAGTCCAGCCTATACCAGCCTATTGTGGACAGTCTGAGTACTGATGGAAGGATTGTGCGTTCCTGGTGTAACTCAGTCAGTTGATGCCATCCTGTATCTGTACCGCAGGTGTGATGTTCGGATGGACCGACCTTGTGCAGGTGTTGTTACACGTGGTCTGCCACTGCGAGGACGATCAGCTGTCAGTCCTGTTTCCCTGTAGCACTGTCTTAGGCATCTCACAGTATGGCCATTGCAGTTTATTGCCCTGGCCATATCTGCAGTCCTCATGCCTCCTTGTAGCATGCCTAAGGCACGTTCACGCAGATGAGCAGGGACCTTGGGCATCTTTCTTTTGGTGTTTTTCAGAGTCAGTAGAAAGGCCTCTTTAGTGTCCTAACTTTTAACTTTTCATAACTGTGACCTTAATTGCCTACCTACCGTCTGTAAGCTGTTGGTGTCTTAACAACCGTTCCACAGGTGCATGTTCGTTAATTATTTATGGTTCATTGAACAAGCATGGAAAACAGTGTTTAAACTCTTTACAATGAAGATCTGTAAAGTTATTTGGATTTTTACGAATTATCTTTGAAAGACAGGGTCCTGAAAAAGGGCCGTTTATTTTTTTGCTGAGTTAAGTACCAGTCGGTTAGCCAAATTGAAACAGTCAACCGGCCTGCCAGATAGGACCAATCGCCGGCTGGCCAGAATGGGCCAGTCGGCCAGCAGGTCATTTAGTACCAGTCGGCCATGCCAGATAGGACAAGTTGGCTGGCCAGATAGGTACATTCGGCCAGCCAGACAGATGGATCTAGTTAGCCGGACAGATTGTTCCGGTTGGCTGGCCAGATAGGACCAGTTTTCCGGCCACGTAGGTTCAGTCGGCCAGCTGGCCAGATAGGTCAGAGGAGACAATGTTTGGGCAAGGAACTTGATCGGTCCGGGCCGACCAGACCAATCTGGCCGGCTGAAGCTACACTACATTTACAAAAGTATGTGGCCACCCCTTCAAATGAGTGAATTCGGCTATTTCAGCCACACCCGATGCTGACAGGTGTATAAAATCGAGCATATTGGCAGTAGAATGGCCTTACTGAAGAGCTCAGTGACTTTCACTGTGAAACTTTAAGTGTTGTTATTGTGAAGTGGAAACGTCTAGGTAGGCCACACAAGCTCACAGAACGGGACCGCTGAGTGCTGAGGTGCATAGCACGTAAAAAGAGTCTGTCCTCGGTTGCAACACTTACTACCGTGTTCTAAACTTCCACTGGAACCAACGTCAGCACAATAACTGTTTGTCAGGAGCTTAATGAAATGAGTGTCCATGGCAGAGCAGTCGCACACAGCCTAAGATCACCATGCGCAATGCCAAGCTTTGTCTGAAGTGGTGTAAAGCTTGACGCCATTGGCCTCTGGAGCAGTGGAAACGCTTCACCATTTGGCAGTCCAATGGACTGTTACGTTCCCCAGTTTCTGTGTTGTGGGATTGTATGTGTGTGTATTTCAGGATGGCTTCCTGGATTCCAAGCAGCAGATTGGTCGGCCCCATTGCAGATTGGCGCTCTGACCCCGCCCTCTCGCCAGGGGAAACAGCTGGTTCATCAATTACCGACTCCTTCTGCAGCTTGAAAAGCCAGTGTTCCTTTGTTAGAAGAGAGCTTCTTTGTATGTGCTGTGTTGGTTGTTGGTCCGAAAGTGTTGTATTTTGTAGCTGCTCCTGCAGAGGTATGTGTATGCTGTAGGACTTAGTGTTTTAAAAAAATTGTTCACTGAGTTTGGTGAATTATTCTGTTTAATTTGTTCCCGGGGGGAAGGCACGTTGGGAGTGTTTAGGCAAGAGGCCTGTGGGCATACATAACGGGCATACAATAACCCACACTAGGTAAGACCTGGGCGGACCAACCCCTGTATTTTGGTTAGCGTGCCAGGTGGTCCTAACAGTAGGTACGTTGTGGGTAGGTAAGGTTGGAGAGGGTCCTCGTTAACTTCTACTTTCTTTGTTTTGGTTCCGTCCAGCCCCTTTTCCCCACTTTACCGTGTGAAGGAAATACATTTCCTGTAAACGGTAACTTTTCTCAGCCTCTGTCGTCCTTCCCCGCACCTACGAACACATACCTCTTTCACTCCGCAGGGTGTTGCGTTCCCTCCACCAAGAGCCATACGTACACAGACAAATCTGGGTTTGGCGGATGCCAGGAGAACGATACCTGCCCCAATTCATAGTAAAGTCAAATGTAAACCATGGTGGAGGAGGAATGATCTTCTGGGGCTGTTTTACATGGTTCGCGCTAGGCCCCTTAGTTCCAGTGAAGGGAAATCTTAATACTACAGCATCCAATGACATGATACTGTGATTCTAACTTTGTGGCAACAGTTTGGGGAAGGACCTTTCCTGTTTCAGCATAACAATGACCCTGTGCACAAAGCAAGCTCCATACAGAATTGGTTTGTTGAGATCAGTGTGGAAGAACTTGACTGGCCTGCACAGAGCCCTGACCTCCACCCAAATGTGTATGATGGGAACGCCGACTGCCAGCTATGACTAACATCAATGCCCGACTTCACTAATGCTCTTGTGGCTGAATGGAAACAAGTACCCACAGCAATGTTCCAACATCCAGCCTTCCCAGAAGAGTAGCAGGAAGTTGAAATTGGGCATGCTATTTATCCAAAAGTGAAAATTCTGCTCCCTAGCTCCAAGATCAGGATCCCACCAGCTTTCTATAGGCTTGGTCTGCTATATTTATTTCTCAACTTTCCTAATATTAAGCACATTGCTTTTCTTTACAACAGGAGTATAGCCTACCTGGCTGGCATGAAAATGAACCACGGGAAAAGAGTCCTCCATTTGCTATTTAAGTGCATAGATGACATGTACTTTTTCTCCTGCCCCTGTTTCAAGACAGGTCCATTCTAAATCATAACAAATTTCACATATATACTATTTAGTATAATTAAAGACAAGATTAAATCAAGAATAGTCTGATGGGTGACAATATTAGCCTATCACTTGTGAATGATATATATATATATATATATTTTTTTTAACTAGGCAAGTCAGTTAATAAGAACAAATTCTTATTTTCAATGACGGCCTAGGAACAGTGGGTTAACTGCCTGTTCAGGGGCAGAACCACAGATTTGTACCTTGTCAGCTCGGGGGTTTGAACTCTAACCACTAGGCTACCCTGCCACCACTTGTGAATGATGCCAAGCGTGAGGCAAGAAACAAAGCCTTTTTTTCTCGACCTTTAGAATCATAGTCACGCACCTCATGTAGCCCATAGCCCTATATGTTTTGATAAGGTTTGTATCATAACTATAGTGTCCAATTAACTTTTCTTAAAATGAATCTGCCTTCCAAGGTGTATAGAGCTTAGCTTGAAACTCACACGCTGCTTATGTATGCAAGTTTGGGGAAGATCATTTTCACCATAAAAATGCACCTTTATAATAAAAGCATTACATGCATCACATTTGCGGTCACTTTTGATAATGGTGTTTTCACGATAATGGAACATTCGCGTTTATAGCGTACTGCAGTGTGTGCATTGCTGTGCTTATAATGTGAAGAAATAGCCTAATAGTGCATCACCTTTTAAGGTAAACGTCAGCCTCATTGCGTAGAAAGTATTTTTTTGATGCTAGTCCATATTTATTTGGGATCTATCGCATCCCACAACTGTCCCAGACTATTTTAGAAATATTTATTTCTCGCACAGAATAGAATGGGTCGACTTTTTGTACTATGGGGGATTGTAGATTGACATAGGCTAGTGGTTTTGCTGTTCCTTAGGCCTTACTCATCTTGTTGGCTGATGAAAAGTAAGTGTGAACAGTTCTTCCAACGTCTTCATTATACACATCGGAATTGGATAAGGACACGCACAGTTGCGTCCCCGAAGTGTCTGTCTTCACTTGTAGCCTGTGAGAGGTGAAGGAGAGCCATGTGAGTGAGAGGTGCTTCAGAGAACGCAGCACTCAGGGAGAAGGGAACAATGGCCACGGGCCGCAAAAGGCATGGATTATTTTGGGGTGCTTTATGGCCACACAAAAAGGAAATTTAATGGCATTATCAAGTGCTTGTCAAATTGTGATTGAGATACTGATGAAGTTTACAGCCTGAGCTGTAAATCGTCCTTAGCGTCGCATCATGAAGCATTACAATGTATTACAAATCAAAACATATAGCCCTACGTTTGTAGAACAACTAAAGTTACATTAATAACACTAAATTAAGCATATAGGAGGACTTATTTATTTGTTAACCGCTCAACACAGAATAGCCGCATGTGCACACTCAAATCGTTTGGAGAAAATATCCTTTCTATTTTATTCAGCTTTGTTCAATTGTATTCTTCATACTATAAAACAATATAAAATCATGCCACAGAATTCTAACCAAATCTTGTCTGCTAAATGAACTAGTGTACCTCACAGCCATATGGCATAGCCAGATCAGGACCAAACATAACTCAGAGTATGCTATTCTGTTCTTTTGAAATACATTTTCTTCATATCATGTTGTTGTAGGATATATTACATTGATTTATTAGACTTTTTAAAATGTATATGTGGCTTGTAGGCTATTGCCTCCACTCTTCTGGAAAGGCATTCCACTAGATGTTGCCAGATAAGACCAGTGGGCCTGCGGGACCTAGCCGACTGGTCCAATGTGGCTGAACAACTGGTACTATATGGCAGACTAACTGTTACTATCTTGCCGGCAGGCCCACTGGTCTTATCTGGCAACATCTAGTGGAATGCCTTTCCAGAAGAGTGGAGGCAATTATATCAACAAACTCCATATTTACGCCCCTGATATGGAATAGATGTTCGGCGAGCAGGTGTCCACATACTTTTGGTCATGTAGTGTATATTGATCATTTGAGGCACATGCTTCCATGCAAATGATTTTCCCCCAATATTTGTCTGAGTTCAAGAACCATTCAGTCCATTAGTGGAATATAAGCGGCAATTAAGCATATAGGAGTATTTATTTCTTTGTTAACCGCTCTTCACAGAATAGTCGCACGTGCGCACTCTTTTTAGGCACATATTTTGACATGCTTTTGATGACTTTGATTGTGATTGTTTTTTTTATATACTCGAATAGGTTTGGTTAAAAATGTGTTGATGTGTAGAGTTCTTCTCATTGGGTGGTAAGCTATCAGTAGTTTACATATCAAGACAAGAGGCTGTAGTAGAAGTTGCATCTGATTGACGATTCATGGTTATTTTTCATCCAGGAAAATTCCACTCCTGGAATTCAATTTATTTTTCTTAAAGTTGGTTCTCTCTCTCACTTAATTCCCAGGTCAAAGGTGGTAAGTGTTTTTCTACAAACCTTTTGTTGAATGGTCATTGATAAATACTGTTTCTAGTATGTTAGAGATGGGATTCTGCTCAAGGTTGAGAATGTGTTTAGGAATAAGCACTGCATTCTGCTCATTAAGTACAGAATCAGCAAACAAATGCACTTTGGGTGGTTTACATATGTAGTCACTGGTCTTTATTAACTACCAGATTTTTTTAGTCTTACAATTTTGTTTTATGATATTGGTTGGATTTATATACAATTTTCCTCGATGCTCGAAGCACTTCATTAACGTTGTACGGGGGAAACGCTACATCCACGAGCAATATGCAGTAACCACCTGGGTGATGACATGGTAGCCATTATGCACCAGACAGCTTACACATCAGCTATCACAGTGCAGAGATGAGGAGAGTGAATCATGACAATGAATTTATGTTGTGTCATTTCTTTGTCTGATTACAAGTTAGTCAGATTGTCTCCTCTAATCCTGAATACTGTTAAAATACACATAAAATAACTCAAAACACAGACACCTGAGTAAATAGGTATTCATTTATTGCTAGAATCATCCTTTAATACATAACACAGCTAATACAAATTTAAAAAAAAAGATACACCGACCAAGACCAGTATTGTATACCGTTGTTATACTTTCACTGTAAGCTTTGAAATTGACTTTGGGAGAAAAATAACATGGTTATCTCATATATTTCTTTGTGGTTCAGTTAGAGATAATTTTATAGACGTTTGAAACCAAATCCATTGAAAAAGAACACGTGTACATAATATACAACAAGGCACTGAGGAACAATCCTGCACATCTTTGGGTGGAGCTACCGCCCGCGGAGTTCCAGTGAAATGCTGTGGGGTGTCGCTTATGTTAAAGCAACCTTGCAGGAACTTTACGAGAACTTTGCTGGAAGAGGGAAATAATGAAGCACCTTCCAAGCTGGAGATCTTTTGAGTATGTACTGCTGTGTGTTTTTCGTCCAGATGTTTAAAGTAAACGTGATTATTTTGGACCAAGCTGCCCTATCTATATTATAATACACTAAGCTTTCTAAGCTGAAGGGAGGGTCTACTCCTAGCATTTTTGGCCAATTTTCTGAATCTTTGTCTTGTTTCCAGATTTTTGTGTTTGGAATGGCACTGTTGCTATTGCATCATGTCAGTGCCATTATGAAGTAATTTCACTCCCAAGGCAAAGCCTATAAAAGCATGGGTCCAGCTACTCAGCGGGTATAGCAATAATCATGCCCAGACGCAGATGATCTACTTCTCGCCTAGTCCGCAAGGAGGCGTAAAGAACTCTTGGGTCCCTAGTTAGAAAGTTAGGTCCCTTCCCTTACTAGCCCATCAGGTAAGTGTCCTTTGGGCTGCAAAGCTCACTAGTCCAAAGTCTTCTAAATAAAAACGAGGACTTTAAACTAACTACAACCTACAGTATGTTCAATCAGATTAAGTGTTAACCGGCAATGGCAGACATCCACATAGTGGATGTTTTGGCGGTGTTGGAGGTGGAACTGCATTGGAGCCATAAATCGGTAAGCAGCTGCTCTTGCGATCATTGTCACGAAGCCACACCCACCCCACTCATGTTAGAAGTTCCGAACGAGAAGGTGTAGGTTATATAGAAATGATTACCCTCAAATTGAAAAATCATTAAACGAATGAAGATTTTTATCATCCTATTTGAGGTGTAGATTACATCTCACATTCCAGTGTTTGAACTTGTAAACACAGATGCATATGGGATTTCTGTTCATGCGACTCTGCAGCATATGGCGATGTACGCTTCAGGAGTAACGCTGGGATCCAATTCTTTTTTTTGACAGCTCTAATGCGGTGCCACCTCCGACACAGCAAAAACAACCGATGTCGGCTAAAGCGGATCTGATTCAAAGGAGCTCTCAGGCTAGGATTCAATCAGATCAAGTGTGAACAGGCGACAGCTGACACCTACATAGCTGGTGTTTTGGCGGTATCTGAGGTGTAACTTCATTAAGAGCTGTCAAGCAACAATAAGGATTTGTATCAGCCTAATCGAGGTGTAGAGGCTGCATAGGATTATTACTAATGCGACTCGGTCCATCCAATGGCAATTTCCACAATAGCCTACCGCACAGAGCTGCTTGTGGATTTGATGTGGTTCTAGCTCCGACATAGCCAAAACAACCGATATGCAAATGTCGGCTAAAGCGGATCTGATAAAATTGGGCCCTTTCTCTTTTTAATATTTTCAATTTTTGGGGGGTTTGGATTGGCACCGCTATGGGAGATTATGCTGTCATAAAGCATTTGATGTAAGTTAAGATGTACATTTTTGGGCCATAATAATTGACTGGACATTCCTAATTACCATGGCAATTAGGCCTCACAATAGTAATATTACATTTGCAACATGCAGTACAGTATAAACTGCTACGCTTATAGTCTATGGCAGGCAGTGGGTAAAATCTTCAGCAGTATCTCATGACCCACTGCCCTGTTGTCCCCCAACTCTTAAAAGTGAGGTATATAATGAGTTAAAAAAGCACGAGTCAAATAAGCACTAGGCCTGAAACAGTCCTTTGTAGACACACTGGAGAGGTAGAAATTCCACTTCCACACTTTGAAGTGGCCGCATCCATGCAAACTACACATTTTAGCAGGTCACTTCATTCAAAACATTATATTTTTGGGGCAGCTAAAACTCTGATTTGGTCCAACAATACAATATTGATTCCTGCATGAAAGTGTTTGCCTTGCCCCGTTTCTCCCTGTGTGCTCCGAGTAGTCTAGATGGAGAGAAGGGAAGAGAAGAATGCAATAATTGTGGAGCGTTTAAAAATCCAATTGCAAGAAGAAACCGTAGGCTACTATTGGGGTTTTGGTTTCGAGTTTCCCCTCCCTCAGTGATTATCCCCAAGTGTGATAGCCTATTTGTACACAAGTAAATTTCTCTCTATTAAACAAAATAAATCTGCAATTCTGAAGCCCTATTTTGACAGTAATATTCTAGCAACAATAGCCTAATTGTCAATCCAAAATTCATGCCAATCACTCACTGGTTTAGGTATGCCTATTTCACATCAAAATCGATTTATCATGCATTCCTGCTTGGACATGTTAGATGACACAACTTGAGTTGAGAAAATTGGTATACCCAGAAAGCTGAACAAATGTTTTATTTGTACGAGGGGGAAATTTTCATGGATGGGGTGCCGCTAAGCAGTCTGCTATTTTAAGGGTTTATTTCAAGCACTTTTAACCCTTTAATCACTGGCAATGTTCCCCTTTCAACAATCATTATATATATTAAAAATGCCACTTGAAAATAATTTGAGTATTGAGTTGCATATTTCTATTTCTTGATAATAAAAGAGATGGTTCCTTAACAATCGGGAAGGGCCCGAAATTTCCAAAGCTTAGAAGTAGGCGTCCAATTGAGGTTTCATCCATTAGAAGAACCAAACATGGTACTCGTGAGTTGGTAGAAGTTTCTCCTAACCGCTGGTAGAGGGTCAGATTTTTTTATTTTTGGGGTTTGGGGTTGGGTAATCTGATCCTAGATCTGTGTTTAGGGACGACTTCTAGCTTGAACCCTTATAGATTCTGACTGGCCATGCCCCAACTCCGCACACTCATAGGAACCACCCCAGTAACACTAGTCTCACCCTGTAACAAAAGCCCTTGTAATGGTAGCACGTTAGCATAAGAAAGACAAAGCTAGCTGGTTAGCAATAAGAGCCATAAGAAAGTCAGTCTGGCCCAGAGTGTTCAAAATCACGTTTCTCCAAAACACTGAGGGAAAGGTGTCCTGACAAGGCTGTCGCAGGACTCAACCTCCCCCAGCCCTCTGCTAAGTGATGAAAGGTGAAGGGTCTTGGACGACACCTCACCAGGTGCTACACTGGCTACCGTAGCTGCTGATGGATGCAGAGTTGCTGTAGCGCTTTTTAACGATCATGCTAATGTATGCTTTCATCAGCTTGGCAATGTCCATAACCTGGGGAAAGAGTGAAGGAGGCGCAGTTAGGACCTTACAGTCGACACAGTCGCTGTATAACAGAAAATGGTTTGCAACACTTTTTATGGACGTATAATTATAATACCGTGTACCATTATTACATTGCATTAAAAAACATTCCATTACCACCATGGCTCCTTATAACAGCCTATATAATGCACAAATGGGATCATGGGTGGCTTTACCAGACTGGTCTCGAAGAGCAGTTCGCGGCCCTCCACGGCTATTTTGTAGGCATTTGGCAGTGGGGCCCCAAACGAAAGGATGAGCTCATAGGGGAAGACCTCCAGGGGCCAGGGTTCGCCACGCTTATACACCGAGATGGCCTCCCTGCTCACCCCCAGCCACAGCTCCACTGGAAAGGCCCCGTCACAGGACTAGGAAAGGAGACATGGTATGAGTAGGAGAAATGGGTAAATTATGGTGATAGATTCACTTATAGAGTTTTCCATTTCGGTCCGGATCTGGGCGTTATTTTTTTGTTTCAGTCCAACACTATGCATCCTCATCAAGCCCTTGAATCAGGATTGTGTTCACAAGGCACTAAACTGATTGACTGAATCAACAGGGAAACACAAATCAATTAGTTTTCCGGATTATTAAAAAAAAAAAAACATTTTCCATTGTGTGCCCTAATGAACACAACCTAGGTGTGATAGTGGTAGAGTAGAACAAAAATGCAAAATGACCGAGGATCCCAGACGAAACGGTGTAAGAAACCCTGTGCTAAATGTCTAAAATTGAAATGTAAACCAATGTTTGGTAAGGGCCACTCACCTCCACTTCGAAGAGCGTGGATCCGTAGCCGGGCCACTCTTTGACCAGGGCCATGTACTTCACCATGGCCAGCTCCTGGTTCATCCCCTGCAGCTTCTTCCACTTGTCCACCAGGCTGGCTCGTGCTGCCGCTATCTCCTCCCTCATCCAGGCCTCGAGCGTGTTCTCCTCCTCCAACTTCTGGCGGCTCATTGAGCCGCTCCTGAAACTACGCCTTAGCGTTCCCTCCAAGAAGCTGGAGCGCTTCTTCTCCAAGGTTCCATCTGAACGGTCCACCACTGACCCCATGCCCAAACCAGTGGCCGGGGAGAAAGTCTTGGCGGAATTTTGGATGCGGGCACGCAACCGAGTCATAGGGAACACCTGAGACATTTCGGGCACGGTAGCTTGGGGGTTGTAGTCTCCGAGGAGGTATTGTAGTCTTAGGGCAGCCAGGAACTGGAGGGTCTCCTCCGGGGCTGGGTAATGGCCTCTGATCACCGCCTCATGGGCCTGGAGGAGGACACGAGAAAGAGAGAGGAGGAAAGAGGAAAAAGAGTGGGGGGTAGTGAAAGAGATTGTCTTTGACAAGCTGTTATCATCGGATTAACGTTTAGACTGGCAGACACACAGCCAACAACAATTACGGATCTTGATAATTTAAAGTCTGTAGACCGACCGACAGGCAGAAACAGTGTGGATGGATATTTTTTTGCTGGTTCATACCTGCTCAAACATGAAGGCAAACTCAACACAGTCCCTGGGTACATTATCTGTGTCTAAGAAGCAGTAAAGCTTAAAATAGAACTTCCAGCCTGTCTTGGTCTCATCTTGACTTGCAGAGAGCCTGGAAAAGATGAGTGAGTGTTACTAGTACTGTTCATACACACACACACACACACACACACACACACACACACACACACACACACACACACACACACACACACACACACACACACACACACACACACACACACACACACACACACACACACACACACACACACACACACACACACACACACACACACACACACACACACACACACACACACACACACACACACACACACACAGGGCAGTCAGGGTAGGCTAATAAAATAGGTGTTAAAAGAAAGAAAAAAATGTTTTGGGGGGCTTTTATGCCCAAACTACATCAAAATCTCTCGTTGTACCTTCCCATCTAGTCAAATCGTTGACATGCACAGCCATTCCTTACTCCACTCAATGCATAGGCCTTGCTGTTTATACTAGCTTCCTTTGTTGCATTGAGCAGAGTTCATATTTTGTGCTATCGTATTGTCTTTAAAGCTTAAACATTATTTGGGCATGTCAACATAATTTGGCGTGCATCCCTTCAACTGAGTAAAAAAGCTAGCTAGTGAGCAAAAACAACCTGACAAAATAGGACTAAGGTAGGACTAAATGCATTTTCTTTAGCAATTTGCAGGTTAGGCTACTGTTGAATGAACATGAGAATAACGGTTTATTGGTGTATTCAAACTTGCAAAATGTAATTGGTGTGTGTGTGAAATGACCTGTGCCCACAAACCGTCTCCTGGCTTGTCCACAAACGGAAAGAATTATAGCTGGCTAGACAAAGATGCTGTCCACTTTGCACCATAGAGTTAACCTGCCCCAGCGCTATCCATTCACCAGTGATGAATCCTCAGCTACCGTTATAAAAGATTTTCCTTTGAAGCTTCATTTTCTCATTTTCGCCATTGGTTGGTCGAGTTTGCTTTATTTACCTTGATAAAGTATGTAGTATTTTTGATGTCTGCCTTTTATTTCAATGTAGATTTATTGTTGGAGCTATCTGTTGAGTAAATCTGGCTTTGATAATACCCTGTACCTACTCAGCCACCGCATGTCACTAACCCACACACACACACTTTATCACACAAACGTACTTTTCAAACTTGGCAAGGACGTCAGCCACCACTGTGCGGCTCTCAATGGCTTTGTCAGTGGTGTCATTGTGCTCAAACAGGGCGAACATGTTCCTGCTGTCCTCCATGGCCAAGCCCCGTATTAGCTTCTCCACCACCTGGGACACATACACACAGTTATCAACGGTGAAGTAAGCGATCAAACAAATGAGTCAAAGTAACAAAAACCATCGTAAAATGCTAAAAGTTATCTTCAGCTAACTTACCTCCGGTATACAGCACACTGTAGACAGATATGTTTTATTTTGGTTAAGGTTATTGCAGTCCGTTACCCATTACCATTGGATCACCACAACCCTAAACTCCCAACTTGTTTCCCTCCCCGGCTCTCACCTCTCCGGCGGTGGTGTGAGAGTTGATGGTGATTTTGCAGGAGCCTCCGCCATGGCAGTGCACTGTGGTGGTCATATCCTGGCGCGCCACCACGGCCCGGATCTCCTCCTGGGAGGGTACGTACTCCCGGCCACGCGTCTTCCTCAGGGAATCCAGGCCGAATGAGGCGTAGCGTTCTATCTCCATGCCCGGGAAGAGCTCCCGAGCCCTGGAGGAGAAACAGAGGGGGAGCCCTGTTATGCTGGTGCTTTTGTTGAGTTTTAAGGCTCTGCGATACTAATGAAGCATTACTTTCATGACCTGGAAATAGCCATTTCAGGATGTGCTTTACCAGATGTGAATTCTACCTGACCTGCTAGCTCCCACCATATTTCACATCTATGAATGTGACGTGGTCATTTAGTAACACTTTATATGAAGACGGTATACATAATGCCCTCATAACACCTTTATGAATCTATTCATGACCCCTTTGTGAATGCTGCAGTATAATTCATAACATCCTTCATAACACATTTATTCAACATCATTCATAAGGAACCTTGAAAAAATATGTTTTTCTTTTCAGTAATTCCAGTAGAAATCTAGTGGGAGTGAGCCTGATGGTTGTTGGTGTTACTGGGTTAGTCCTGCACACCACAAGACTGTCTTAGCCTCTGCTGAGCTAAAGCCAAGGCATTAACTTCAGGTCTCAACATGTTACAATGACATCAATTGCTCTGGTGCTATCCAGACCTGAGATCAAATAGTACTTTTTGGACTATTCCAATGGTTCCATTGTGCCAGGCAAGCTCAATAATCAAGCACAGCTAGTTAGAGCAGCCTTTCTCAAACCTCTCCTCAGGAACCCCCAGCCGTATTTGAACTATTCCAGAGCAAGCAAACCTGATTCAATTGGTCAACTAATCATCAAGCCCTTACCTAATTGAATCAGGTGTGCTAGTTTGAGGTCACAACAAAACTGTGAAATGTCTGGGAGCCCCCGAGGAGAGGTTTGAGAAGCACTATAGTATTTGAAATACACAATTTATACCGAGGTCTGATTCCAACCCCTAGGCAGGGATGCCAAACTCAATTTCTGGAGGGCTGAGTGTCTTGCAAGTTCTCTCTCCTACCTTGTACTTGATTGATCAATTGTCACTGATTAGTTAGGAACTCTACTTACCTGATTGTTTAGGTCTTAATTGGAAAATGATTTAAAGGAGAAAAAAACCCAGCAGATACATGGCCCTCGAGGAATTTATTTAGTTAAATAAAGGTTCAATAAAATATATTTAAAACGAAATATATAACATCGCCCTCCGGAAATGGAGTTTGACACCTCAGCCTTACTGCCATTGTGGCCCTGAGCAACCCCTAAACTGCTACCTGGGTAATACTCCGAGGCTTAGCCGGTGCTCCCAGACTCAAAGGTGTTATGATAATATTGCAACACTCATAAAGATGTTATGAATAATATTGCAACACTCATAAAGGTGTTATGAATAATATTGCAACACTCATAAAGGTGTTATGATAATATTGCAACACTCATAAAGGCGTTATGAATAATATTGTAACACTCAAAGGTGTTATGAATAATATTGCAACACTCATAAATGTGTTATGAATAATATTGCAACACTCATAAAGGTGTTATGAATAAAATTGCAACACTCATAAAGGTGTTATGAATAATATTGCAACACTCATAAAGGTGTTATGAATAATATTGCAACACTCATAAAGGTGTTATGAATAATATTGCAACACTCATAAAGGTGTCATGACTTGTTCCAATAAGGTGTTACCCCCATCATATAAAGTGCTCCTGCTCATTTAGCAGATGGTTTTATGCAAAGTGTTTTACTATCAGCTATCAACAATACCCAGCATGTGTGGCCCACAACACTCTGATCCTTCTAATGTGTTGTTCAACAGAAATCAAGACTGACCAAATCAAGACTGACCAATACTGGGCCCTCTCACCTCTTGAAGTGGAACTTGAGGTACTTGAGGATTCCGCGAGATGGCATGAACGTGCAGCACATGCATGCCAGGATCCTCCAGCTGCACAGGTTCCCAGGGCTGCAGGGCTGTGGGGGGCGAGTGGTCTGTTTGACCAGCTGGCAGTAGAGCTCATCCCTCAGGGGCCTCAGCTCCTGGCCCGTCTGCAGCACACCCTGGATGATGGTCACGGGGTCGGTAACACCCTCCAGGTGCTGCAGCGAGTTGAACATCTTGAGCGCCTCGTCCTGGAGCGTCGTGTAGCCCTTGTTCCTCAGGGCTGCAGAGGGGAAAGGGGGTAGGTAAGGGACAATTATAGATAATAACTCAATATTTTCAGAACAGGACATGTCTAATGTACTTATAGTGTGTGTGTGTGTGTGTGTGTGTGTGATAGAGTGTGTGTGTGTGTGTATGTGATAGAGTGTGTGTGTGTGTGTTTGTGTGTGGCCCTAGTTTTTCAATGCTGTTTTGGGGAGAGGGAAGAGGTTACTGTCAGTTGGTGAAAAGTGAGAGCGAGAGCGAGAGAGAGAGAAATAAAAATTGTGTGTGTGTGTGTCTGAGAGAGAAAGAGAGAGAGATGCATGTGTGTGCATGTAGAGGGAAAGAAAGAGGTTGCTATCAGTTGGTGATGTTGGTGAGGGAGGGAGCGGGTGCACAATGAAAGGAGCATAGTGTGCGATCTTACAGCTGATGTGGATGTCTCCGTAGGGCAGGGGCAGCAGTGGCGAGTGGAGCGGGTGGTGGCTGTAGCGCAGGATGGGGTTCCTCTTATAGATTTGCTCCACCACCTCGGAGTTCAGACAGTTCTCCTATGGATACAGAATGACATGACAATCTCATCGGAGAGGAGTAAAGGACGCTTCAATCTAATTATTTCTCTAAATAAATCTATCACTATTATATAAATACACATAATCATGGCTGTCAGGGATGTTTCCAGAGTGACTTAGTTTTTTCATAAATTTTTATTTCAAAATGATTGAAAAACCTTGATGTCCTGGATGAGCTTCTGGGTGGGGGTGTTGATGGGGGCCTTGGTGTCGATGACGTTCTGCATGGCGCTGGCCCAGCGCGTGGACTCGTTCAGGAGCTTGGTGTAGAGACGGTACGAGTGCTTCCGGCCGTAAACTGTGACGTTCCAGTAACCTGGGAAACGAAAAGAGTGGAGGATTTAAAATTACAATTACATTTACTGAAAATGTATGAATTCAGTGTCAGTTGTTTTGGATATCATCTAGATCCAGGCCTATATGATCAGGGCTATTTTCTAAGTAAGATCAACATTAATCATTTTTAACATTAAACCTGTCTTCGATTTTAAACTTGTCTTTGTATTTTATTAAAACAGAAAAAATTATGCTTTTTATTAAAACAGAAAAATGAAGTAAGGGTATCTTGAAAAATGAATATAAAACTTCTTATATCAGTCTTAAGTATAATCTCCTTCTGATTGTACGTAGACTATACATTTACATAAATCTGTTTTCGTTATAAAAACAGTTATGCGTATAGTTTTTCCCCAAATTCAGTTTTCTCAGTTTTGTTTTTCTAGATTTCTATTTTACAATTTTCTTTCTCAGGTTTTTTAGGTTTTCGCTCTCAATCGCACAGCAAAATTGGAAGTCCACAACAATGCTAAAACCACATCAGGAGACCACTTTTTAGGTCTGAAACTAGGTCTGAAGATTTTTGGGTGTAGTTACACTTTAGTTCAATTGTGCACCTAGCAAGATGACAGAGGCGTCATGCCCATAGGGGCACAGGGGCACGTGCCCCATCAGAATTGTCAGGTTAAAAAAAATATGATTATTTAAAAAAAATCTATAAAAAATGTTTTTGTTTCTCTGCAATACTACTAGCCACCTAGCAATTTTATGAAGTTGGCTTTAGCTACTCCAGATAGGTCCCCAAACTCCCAACCTCATAACTAGCTACCAAGAAGCAATTTCAGACTATCAATCAATTTAGAGTAGCTAACTTGTCTAACTACAGTGCCTTCAGAAAGTATTCACTCCCTTGACTTTTTGCACATTTTGTTATCTTACGATCTTACACAAAATACTTTTTAACATTTGTCAAAAAAAAGATGAAAAATAAAACCCTAATATACACTACAAAACCAAAAGTATGTGGACTCCTGCTCATCGAAAATCTCATTCCAAAATCACGGGCATTAATATGGAGTTGGTCCCCCCTTTGCTGCTATACCAGCCTCCACTCCTCTAGGAAGGCTTCCCACTAGATGTTGGAACATTGCTATAGGGATTTGCTTCCATTCAGCCACAAGAGCATTAGTGAGGTCGGGCATTGATGTTGGACGATTAGGCCTGGGTCGCAATCGGCGTTTCAATTCATCCCAAAGGTGTTCGATGGGGTTGAGGTCAGGGCTCTGAGCAGGACCTCGCATTGTGCATGGGGGCATTGTCATGCTGAAACAGGAAAAGGACTTCCCCCAAACTGTTGCTACAACGTTGGAAGCACAGAATCGTCTAGAATGTAATTGTATGCTGTAGTGTTAATATTTCACTTCACTGGAACTAAGGGGCCTAGCCCGAACCATGAAAAACAGCCCGAGGCCATTGTTCATCCTCCACCAAACTTTACAGTTGGCACTATACATTGTGGCAAGTAGCGTTCTTCTGGCACCCGCCAAAGCCAGATTCATCCGTCAAACTGCCAGATGGTGAAGCGTGATTCATCACTTAAGAGAACGCGTTTCCACTGCTCCAGAGTCCAATGGCAGCGAACTTTACAGCCAATTCTTGGCATTGCGCATGGTGATCTTAGGCTTGTGTGAGGTTGCTCAGCCATGTAAACCCATTTCATGAAGCTCCTGACGAACATTTCTTGTGCTTATGTTGCTTCCAGAGGCAGTATGGAACTCGGTAGTGTTGCAACCGATGACAGATGATTTTTGCGCTGTACGCGCTTCAGCACCCTCCAGCGGTCCCATTCTGTGAGCTTATGTGGTCTACCACTTCGTGGCTGAGCCGTTGTTGCTCCTAGCCGGTTCCACTTCATAACAACAGCACTTACAGTTGACCGGGGAATCCTATGACGATGCCACGTTGAAAGTCACTGAGCTGTTCAGTAAGGCCATTCTACTGCCAATGTTTGTCTATGGAGATTGCATGACTGTGTGCTCAATTTTATACACCTGCCAGCAACAGGAGTGGTTGAAATAGCCAAATCCAAAAATTTTAAGGGGCGTCCACATACTTTTGTATATATAGTGTATTTTTCAGTGAGTTTTGTGTATACTCACTTCTTAATCCCCAGGATGCGTATCAAAGTAGTTTAGTGGAAGTATATAAATGATCAATTAATTAATAAGGCTGATGGAACAGATCAGAATGTTAAGCTTAAATTGTTGATAAACTATTATTTCTTCACATTTTAGGCACAGCAATGTGCACACGATTGTAGGCCTACGTGTGAATGTTCCAGAATTCACTCTGCGAGAAAAACACATTTCTAAAATGTGCACCGCTTTTGAGAGCAGTTTCATGGAGAGAGATGGACATATCCGGTCGAAATTTAGAAAGAGGGGAGGATTAAAGATGCAACAACTATCATGGGCTGATAATATGACTAGGATAATGCCTTTCGCAGCTAGAAAAGGAAAAAGAAAGCCAATAGAACTGGAGGAAGTGAGTATTTATAAATTAATTGCCTCCATGTTTTTATGGTGGGATTTTGGATATAGGCTACTTTGAAGCAAGGTAAGATATGCCTCATAATATGAACTAAAATATCAGGTTTCATATATAGCGAAAGAGGGCTAATGATAGGCCTAACCATGCTCTGGAATATGGAAAGGCTTTCCCTATAACCTTTTCATTTAACCCCCTGGAGTTGACTGATGCATCAGTCAGTTGAAGTTACAGATATCAGTTTTTGTTTTGCATTGTGAGACCGTGAGACATCCTGAAAATCGGTCTTCTCACGAAAACGTCTGTAGCTTCTGAACAGTTTGACCTACAAACTATTATGACCACTCTATGGAAAGGGGATACTCTCCGATTTGCTCTATGACCCCCACAAGTGTCAGGGGACTCGTCTGATGTCGGTACAGTCGATATACCAAACTGAGTCCGAACTGTTTGGGCTACAAACTAATATGACCCCACTGTGGAAAGGGAACATGATGGTGTTCTCTGTTTTGCTCTACGACCCCCACAACTGTCGCGGGAAGTATGAAGGCAGTTTGCGGCTACCAGAAAAAGTGGTTATGTGTAAAAATGACAAAAAACATAATATGAGCATTCTTATGTCTCCTAGATAAAGGACAAGCCCTTCAATACCTTGTTTTTTATGTAGCCTTTTTGCCATTTATGAATGTGTTATTCAATGCGTTTCTCTGGGCTCTAGTAGTAAAGACCATATTCAATATTATATCCCCCCCAAAAATACAGATATTTCTTTTGATACCTAAAGGGGTCCTAAAATTCAAAATCAAATAGCTAAATTATCCAAATTATGACCATCTTAAAACAATTCCATATGTCAGCTTAGAACCCCCCCCAACGGCTTTTAAGAATGAAATATTAACCAGCCTATGCCTACCTGGCAGAATGATATCATGATTATTTGCAACAATCTAGAGACCATTTTTTTGCAAACTCCACTCATGTGCTTACAGAAACACCTCTAACCAAACAACAGTCCTAAGTGCCTGTACACTGGAATTAAAGAGTAACTACACTAACTACACACTTGGAAATATTTTTTTCTCTCTGTGGTCTCTTGATGTGGTTTAAGCATTTACAACATGGATTTACAACATCCAATTTTGTTGTTTTACTATTAACCTGTTGAGTGTAGGGGGCAGTATTTTGATGTTTGGATGAAAAACGTACCCAAATGAAACTGCCTATTTCTCAGGCCCAGAATCTAGAATATTCATATAATTGTCAGATTAGGATAGAAAACACTCTGTTTCCAAAACTGTCAAAATATTGTCTGTGAGGCCTCCCGGGTGGTTAAGTGTGGTTAAGTGGTTAAGGGTGCTGTACTGCAGCGCCAGCTGTGCCACCAGAGACCCTGGGTTCGCGCCCAGGCTCTGTCGTAACTGGCCGCAACTGGGAGGTCCGTGGGGCGACGCACAATTGGCCTAGCGTCGTCCGGGTTAGGGTGGCTTGGCCGGTAGGGATATCCTTGTCTCATCACGCACCAGTGACTCCTGTGGCGGGCTGGGCGCAGTGCGTGCCAGCCAAGGTTGCCAGGTGCACGGTGTTTCCTCTGACACATTGGTGCAGCTGGCTTCCGGGTTGGATGTGCGCTGTGTTAAGAAGCAGTGCGGCTTGGTTGGGTTGTGTATCGGAGGACGCATGACTTTCAACCTTCGTCTCTCCCGAGCCCGTACGGGAGTTGTAGCGATGAGACAAGATAGTAGCTACTAAAAACAATTGGATACCACGAAATTGGGGAGAAAAAGGGGTAAAATATATATATATATATATATATATTGTCTGTGAGTATAACAGAACTGATATTGCAGGCGAAAGTGAGTGTAAACAGGCAGTCCGGAAGTGCTGTTTTTCCTGAAAGCTCTCTTTTCCATAGCCTGCCTTCACTCCATTTAAAGGGATATCAACCAGATTCCTTTTCCTATGGCTCCCCCATGGTGTGAACAGTCTTTAGACATAGTTTCAGGCTTCTATTTTGAAAAATGAGCGAGAAAGATCACATTGCGTCATTGGATGGCTGGGTGCCAGCAGCGTTTTGCATGCGCAACAGTTTGGAGCAGACATTTTTTCTCTCTCTCCTATTAAAGAAGCTACAGTCCTGGTTGAAATATTATTGATTATATATTGTAAAAACAACCTGAGGATTGATTATAAAAAACGTTTGACATGTTTCTACGAACTTTACGGATACTATTTAGAATTTGAGTTTGCCTGGTCTTGACCGCTCGAGTCTGTGGATTTCTGAACATAACGCTCCAACCAAATGGAGGTATTTTGGATATAAAAATAATCTTTATTGAACAGAAGGAACATTTATTGTGTAACTGGGAGTCTCGTGAGTGCAAACATCCGAAGATCATCAAAGGTAAGCGATTCATTTTATTGCTTTTCTGACTTTCGTGACCAATCTACTTGGCTGCTAGCTGTTTGTAATGTTTTTCCTACTGAGAGAGGTGTCCTTACATAAACGCTTGGTATGCTTTCGCCGAAAAGCTTTTTTGAAATCTGACACGCCAGGTGGATTAACAACAAGCTAAGGTGTGTTTTGCTATATTGCACTTGTGATTTCATGAAAATGAAAGATTTTTTGTAATTTAATTTGAATTTGGTGCTCTGCAATTCAGAGGATGTTGACGAAAAGGATCCCGGTAACAGGATGAATGAATTAAAAAAGTGTGGTTTCAACAGCCAAAATCTGAAAAAGGGAAACATCTGAAAACTGTGAATTTCTGACTCAGTTTGACAGCCTAATTTATCTGTTTAAATAGTAGGCATACTATTGAAAGTGAAAGACCAATATGGGATTTATCATTTTAGGTCATTCACAGTGTGTCACTGTTTCTCTTAGAATTTTTCACACTGGGAACCTTTCTTCCACCGTGTGGGCCGTTTGGGACATTCTGGAGTATACCCACTTCTCCAGGTACCACTACACTGCTTTAAGATGCACGCCAAACATGCTGCAACTTGTTTTCTCACAAACTGTCCGCTCTCTGTCTTCACAGCAACTCACTGATTGGAGACGAGCAGGTTAAAGAGAACATCTCTGATTGGATGGAAAGTTAGGGGTGATTCGACTAATGGGCTGTCGGTTATTCTAACTAAAGGGACAAACTAGGGGTGCATAGGGAAATTAAATATAAAGGCCTTTTCTACAATGATCTTGTTAGTATGAGATAATAGCAGCATTTCCATGACTACATATTACATATCACTCTCATTTTGGATAATTCTCCACTCACTTCCAGACTCCAAGCATTTGTAATACAAGATAAAATAAAACAAACAAAATAAACAAACACAACCCAGAAGAAAAAGGCCCTGCAGGGACGGGACTTCCTCCCTCAGCACATCTGCATCCTAATCAGTGTGGCTACCTCATGGACTGAGTGAAGTGTTTGGAGAAGTGTTCTGGTTATATTCTTTCCTTACATACCTGAAGTTTATTTCCTGTTTCTCCTTTGATGCGCTATTGATTAAGTTTGTCCTCTTTCCTTTTACATATGTATCTGATGTGGTTTAGATCCCTCAAACCGAACTCTGGACCCCGAAGCCAGTTCCACTGCATTTCTCATTGTTCCCCTATAATCAGGGACTGATCTAGACATGGGACACCAGGTGTGTGCAATTCATTATCAGATAGAACAGGAAACCAGCGTTTTACCTACCATTGCCTAGTTTGTTAGCCATTAACCTAGCCTTATCCTCTTATACAGGCCTTTGTTCTTGAGTATCTACTTATCCTTATATTGTTGTACTGAATTAGATATGTATTCTTCATATGGTTTATTTCCCAGAAAACATCCATCCAACTTTCTTCCTTAGATCCGTACCCTCTTCCTTTACAAACATCGAAGCTTAAAATATCAAGACCAAGAAGACAAACCTGTGTAAAACAAATTGGTCAAAGGTTACCCTCCTCTCACCTTGTGTTCCTACAGACTCACCCGTTGTGTTACCTCCCAGCCATCTCTTACCCGTTTTATTAAGCTACCTTTCCCTCATTCTTACACGAATCGTACGGTCCTGGCTCGGATATTCTCTTTTCACATAGTCCTTTCTAGCAAGGGTCGCACAACTATGATGAAATGCATAACTAAGCCAGCACAGTAGAGTTCGGCTTGACTCGGCTCAGCTCAGTAGTGTGAAAAGGCTTTCACCTGGATGTGTAACCAAGCCAGCAAAGTACAACACAGCTCGGCTCAGCTTGTAGTGTGAAAATGTTATCAGGTGCGTGCAAAACCAGGCTAGTGCGGTAAAATACAGCTAGGCTCAGCTCAGTAGTGTGAAAAAGGTATATGTAGCTAATCCAGTTCTAACCTGTCTCCTTGAAGACCTTCTCGTCAGGCTGCACCACTGAGCACAGGCTATTGAGCACCAGGGTGCCCAGCTTGAGGGTGTTGCGCTCCGAGCTTTTATAGTAGTCCAGGGAGTTGTGGGTAAGCAGGAACCAGCGCTTCTTCAGCTTCAGAGAGGCTCTGCTGCTGTTCTTCATCTCCTTGTGGAGCCAGCCTAACGAGGCAGATATTTGAACCATTTTACAACTCAATCAAAATCAAATATCAACCGAAATGTATCCCTAAAGGTGTAGCATAATATAATATAACGATCTGGTAATATAACGATCTATAATAATATAATGTCGGACCTCTGGCGCTAATGTAACGTAACAATGTCTGACCTCTGATGATGAACTCCTGTCCCTCCACACGCGTGTCTCCTTTGGAACGTTGCAGCAATGTTATCCAGTGGTGCATCTCTTCAGGAGTGTCGGCATTGCAGTGTAACACCCTGTTAGCTGTGATCATCACAAAGGAGTTGGTCCTGGGAAGGGAGAGGAGTGAAGTTGTAGATTTAGTTCAACTATGTTTATTTGAATGTATCTTTGTATTTGTATTTATTAAGGATCCCCAGACAATAAAAAATATTACATGACATTACATTTCACAACACTTTGTGTTCCCTCAGGCCACTACTCTACTATCACAGACAGTACCTACATTACAAAATCCATGTGTACGTGTGTGTAGTAGAGGTCGACCGATTAAATCGGAATGGCTGATTAATTAGGGCCGATTTTAAGTTTTCATAACAATTGGAAATCAGTATTTTTGGACACCGATTTGGTCGTTTTTTTTTTACACCTTTATTTAATATTTATTTAACTAGGCAAGTCAGATAAGAACACATTCTTATTTTCAATGACGGCCTAGGAACGGTGGGTTAATTAACTGCCTCGTTCAGGGGCAGAACGACAGATTTTTACCTTGTCAGCTCGGGGGATTCAATCTTGCAACCTTGCAGTTAACTACTCCAACGCTCTAACCACATGATTACATTGCATGAGGAGACTGCCTGTTATGCGAATGTAGTAAGCCAAGGTAAGTTGCTAGCTAGCATTAAACTTATCTTATAAAAAACAATCAATCAATCAATCATAATCACTAGTTAACTACACATGGTTGATGATATTACTAGTTTATCTAGCGTGTACTGCATTGCATATAATTGATGCGGTGCGTATCGTTGCTCCAATGTGTACCTAACCATAAACATCAATGCCTTTCTTAAAATCAATACACAGAAGTATCGATTTTTAAACCTGCATATTTAGCTAAAAGAAATCCAGGTTAGCAGGCAATATAAACCAGGCAATATAAACCAAATTGTGTCACTTCTCTTGCGTTCATTTCACACAGAGTCGGGGTATATGCAACAGTTTGGGTCGCCTGGCTCGTTGCGAACTAATTTGCCAGAATTTTACATAATTATGACATAACATTGAAGGTTGTACAATGTATCAGGAATATTTAGACTTATGGATGCCACCCGTTAGATAAAATACGGAACGGTTCCATATTTCACTGAAAGAATAAACGTCTTGTTTTCGAGATGATAGTTTCCGGATTTGATAGAGCAGTCTGACTGAGCGATGGTAGGCACCAGCAGGCTCATAAGCATTCATTCAAACAGCACTTTTGTGCGTTTGCCAGCAGCTGTTTATGACTTCAAGCCTATCAACTCCCGAGATTAGGCTGGTGTAACCGATGTGAAATGGCTAGCTAGTTAGTGGGGTGCACGCTAATAGCGTTTCAAACGTCACTCGCTCTGAGACTTGGAGTGGTTGTTCCCCTTGCTCTGCATGGGTAATGCTGCTTCGAGGGCGGCTGTTGTCGTTGTGTTCCTGGTTCGAGCCCAGGTAGCAGCGAGGAGAGGGATGGACTGGCAATACTAAAGTGCCTATAAGAACATCCAATAGTCAAAGGTATATGAAATACAAATGGTATAGAGAGAAATAGTCCTATAATTCCTATAATAACTACAACCTAAAACTTCTTACATGGGAATATTGAAGACTCATGTCTTCAATATAGACTCATATATTCTCATGTTCTGAGCAAGGAACTTAAATGTTAGCTTTCTTACATGGCACATATTGCACTTTTACTTTCTTCTCCAACACTTTGTTTTTGCATTATTTAAACGAAATTGAACATGTTTCATTATTTATTTGAGGCTAAATTGATTTTATTCATGTATTATATTAAGTTCAAAATAAGTGTTCATTCAGTATTGTTGTAATTGTCATTATTACAAATAAATAAAATAAAAATTGTCCGATTAATCGGTATCGGCTTTTTTTGGTCCTCCAATAATAGGTATCGGTATTGGCGTTGAAAAATCATAATCGGTCGACCTCTAGTGTGTAGAGTGCGTGTCTTATCATGTGTATGTGTAAGTGTGTGTCTGTGCCTGTGTGTGTGTCTCTTCACAGTCCCTGCGGTTCTATAAGGTGTATATTTATCTGCTTTTTAAATCAGATTTTACTGCTTGCATCAGTTACCTGATGTGGAATACAGTTCAATGTAGTCATGGCTCTATGTAGTACTGTTTGCCTCCCATAGTCTGTTCTTGACTTGGGGACTGTGAAGAGACCTTTGGTGGCATGTCTTGTGGGGTATGCATGGGTGTCCAAGCTAGTAGTTCAAACAGACACCTCGGTGCATTCAGCATGTCAACACATCTTACAAAAACAAGTAGTGATGAATTTAATCTCTCCTCCACTTTGAGCCATGAGAGATTTACAAGCATGTTAGCTCTCTGTGTACATTTAAGGGCCAGCCGTGCTGCCCTGTTCTGAGACAATTCATCTTCCGAAGTCCCTCTTTGTGGCACCTGACCACACGACTGAACAGTAGTACAGGTGCGACAAAACTAGGGCCTGTAGGACCTGCCTTGTTGATAGTGTTGTTAAGAAGGTAGAGTAACGCTTTATTATGGACAGACTTCTCACCATCTTAGCTACTGTTATATCAACATGATTTGACCATGACAATGTACAGTCCAGTCACCTCAACTTGTTTAATTTCAACATTATTTATTGCAATATTTAGGACTCATTTATTCTTTGAAACACATTCTGAAACTAACTGCAGCTCCATGTTAAGTGTTGCAGTGATTTCACTCGATGTAGTAGCTGGCATGTATAATGTTGAGTCATCCTCATACATAGACCCTAACACCCTCTGTGTTCTGATAGACAAGTAACTCTTTATCCACATTATAGCAGGGGTTGTAAAGCCATAACACATACGTTTTTCCAATAGCAGACTATGATCGATAATGTCAAAAGCCACACTGAAGTCTAACAAAACAGCTCCCACAATCTTTTTATCATCAATTTCTCTCAACCAATCATCAGTCATTTATCTAAGTGGGGTGCTTGTTGAATGTCCTTCCCTATAAGTATGCTGAAAGTTTATTGTCAATTTGTTTACCATAAAATAGCATTGTCAAACACATTTTTCAAACGTTTACTAAGGGTTGGTAACAGGCTGATTGGTCAGTTATTTGAGCCAGTAAAAGTGGCTTTACTATTCCTGGGTAGCGGAATTAATTTTGTTTCCCTCCAGGCCTGAGGGCACACACTTTCTAGTAGACTTAAATTGAAGATATGGCAAGTAGGAGTGGCAATATCGTCCACTATTATCCTCAGTAATTTTCCATCCAGGTTGTCAGACCCCAGTGGCTTGTCCTTGATGATAGACAACAATAATTTTTTCACTTCTTCCACACTCACTTTACAGAATTTAAAATTACAATTCTTGTCTTTCATCATTTGGTCAGTTATACTTGGATGTGTAGTGTCAGCGTTTGTTGCTGGCATGTCATGCCTAAATTTGCTAATCTTGCCAATTAATATAATTTTTTTGTTTTTGTAATTTACAATATCAGTGGGTTTTGTGATGAATGAGCCAATGGTTCAATGAATAATGGAGCTGAGATTGCCTTTTTCCCCAAAATGTCATTTAAGGTGCTCCAAAGCTTTTAACTGTCATTCTTTATATCATTTATCTTTGATTCATAGTATAGTTTCTTATTATTATTTTTCAGTTTAATCACATGATTTCTCTATAGCAGTACGTTTGCCAATCAGTTGGCAGCCAGACTTATTTGTCATTCCTTTTGCCTCATCCCTTTCAACCATATCATTTTTCAATTCCTCCTCAATCCACGGGGATTGAACCATTTTTACGTTTTAATGGGTGCATCAGTAACTGGAATATGAATTTCATAAATGTGTCAAGTGCAGCGTCTGGTTGCTCCTCATTACACACCAGACCAACAAATATTCTTTACATTATCAACATATGAATCACTACAAAATGTATTGTATGACCTCTTATACACTATATTATGCCCAGCCTTTGGAACTCTGGTTTTCCTAGATATGGTTACTATATTGTGATCACTACATTCTATGGATTTGGATACTGCTTTAAAGCAGAGTTCTGCAGCATTAGTAAAGATGTGATCAGTACATGTTGATGATTTCATTCCTGTGCTGTTTGTAACTACCCTGGTAGGTTGACTGATAACCTGGACAAGGTTGAAGGCACTGGTTACAGTTTGAAGCTTATGTTTTTTATCCTCACAAGGTGAGGTATTGAAAGGTATTGAAAACTGGGGTGTCAATCATTTTGACCCCTATCTTTTTGAGAGAAAAAAGTACTACTTGTTCAACAAATCTCTTTCTCCGAGCAATTGTTTCAGTATAAAATAATATAATTTCCCTTTTTTTATACAATGTAGCTCAGTATTTGAACTATTTATTTTATACAGTCATTTTTCTTCATCTTTATCAAGGGTGTCCATCATTTTGGACCCTACTGTCGGTGTCACTTGAATCTTACCGTTCAGGGTTGTCTGACGCACAGACTGAATCGATCAAGCCAACATCGAGGGTTCCCTGGGGAGAGAGAGAGCCTTTATAAGAGAGAGAATAGATGTCCTTCAACTACCAGTCAGAACACAAAGTCACTTTACACAAAAGATACGGTTCAGTGTGACTGGGGTTCTGATGTGAGTTTGACCTTCTTCCAACTCCCTAGGTTCTCATTATTTCCCCACATCCACACACACAAATACACACCCACACATAGACACACACACTCCCCCAAGGAAGAGTGGCCACTGCCTCAGCAACAGCTAATTGGGGATCCTAATAAATACCTGTTCTGAATCAGACGCCATCCCCCAAAAACCACAATGTTTTCCAGCATTCTGTATACCCAGCTTTCCCTTTACATACTGTATAACCAAAGCTCCCGTATTGAACTCTATTTCCCATCCTCCTCCTCTTCTTTCTGTAGTACTCACCACTGCATTCTGGGGGTTGGCTTGTTCGTCGTGCATCTCCCTGATCTCTTGCTCTGTGGAGGTGTGCACCTGGCTGAGCACACTGAACCACTGACTGAAAACACAGAGAAGAGTGTCAGCCAATAGGAACCACAGAAACTACACACAGGAACAATACAACAAGAATACAACATTAGTTACAGAGAACAACAGAAATGTGTCTTCTGCTCCGTTCTCACCCCTCCAGGCAGCACACATCACACATACAGCTGAGACGAGCACAGGGTAAAGCTGCAGTGCAGCACCCCTGAATGGAGAGCATGTTGTGGAGTTAAGGGCCTTGCTCAACGGCACAACAGGGGAATGTCTTGAGGATATAAACCCAGCAGCCCACCAGTTGCCAGATCAATTCCGCCCCTTGTCCAGCACCCGGCCTGGGACTCGAAACGGCCACCTTTTGGCTACAAGTCCAACTCCTTAGCCATTGGGCTAACTACCACCGAAGCGTGTCAGCCTATAACAGCGGAACAAAGAACTGTAAATCTTGTCTGCGCTGGATTGACATTTATTTTAGTGGTCTGTCACAGGAGTCAAGCCTATCAGACACCTTTTACTAGGGGCGTGTTTGAAATGGAAAACGAAAATGAGCGATTAAAATGCTATAAGGAATTTATAAAAGCAGTTAAAAGAGGCCATTATGAATGATTACAGCAAGTCTTATAATAGTGGTACGAAAGGCCTTATGAATGAATTCATAATGCATTATAAACAGGTGCGCTCATAGAAAAGGTTATCACTTGTGATGCTAGTTTTAATAAGAATGGGGAGACAGTCTGGCCACCCTTCATCTATCCGAGAAGATTTGATCCAGCTATCAAACAGCTTTGCGTTTCAGCCAACTCTTTGCCCTGAATGAGTACCTGAAGAAACTTTGCAACGACAGGAATCGGTCTACTTGTGACGACTTTGATTTGCTGTGGGAGCAACCAGTACTCTTAAAAGATACAGGATTCACCCTAACCGCAGGGGTTCCAGGATTATTTCCGGCAACATCAAACTGTTTTAGAGACTGACAGACAAGGTCTGTTAGTGCTCCAGTCCCAGCAACATCAAACTGTTTTAGAGACTGACGGACAGGGTCTGGTAGGGCTCCAGTCCCAGCAACATCAAACTGTTTTAGAGACTGACGGACAGGGTCTTGTAGTGCTCCAGTCCCAGCAACATCAAACTGGTTTAGAGACTGACAGACAGGGTCTGGTAGTGCTCCAGTCCCAGCAACATCAAACTGTTTTAGAGACTGACAGACAGGGTCTGGTAGTGCTCCAGTCCCAGCAACATCAAACTGTTTTAGAGACTGACAGACAGGGTCTGGTAGTGCTCCAGTCCCAGCATCATCAAACTGTTTTAGA
Source organism: Oncorhynchus tshawytscha (assembly GCF_018296145.1). NCBI lineage: Eukaryota > Metazoa > Chordata > Actinopteri > Salmoniformes > Salmonidae > Oncorhynchus > Oncorhynchus tshawytscha. The sequence continues at coordinate 37,890,429 of NC_056438.1, forward strand.
GACTGACAGACAGGGTCTGATAGTTCTCCAGTGCTCCCTGTCAGAATAAGCAACAGAGGACTTGGAAAGCATATCAACTCCTGTAGAAATGGCACTATTGTTATTGTGAGTAATTTATGTTCCTTTAACTCCGCCTTCTAGTGAGTTTATACAAGCTGTCAATCTGTTAGATTGGAGACTGTCAGATAACGTGGTTGTTACGTTAATCATTTGGTTGTTATTCCATTGGTTACTTCGAGGCAGATGCCTGAAGGGCAAAGTGGCACACACTCATTGAATATGGCACTTTTAAATGTTAAAGCAATCCCGAATAAAACTTTTCTCGTGAATGACCTCATAACTGAGCGCAAAGTTAATTGGATGTTTCTCACTGAAACATTGCTGTCATCAGATTGTAGTGCTGCTCTTATTGAAGCCTCCCCTTCGGAATATAGCTTTTCATTCTCTATCAGAAAAGTGCAAAAGGCCTCTATTTTTACTAATGCTCTCAGCTGTAAGGTTATTTTTTTTATTTTGGCGACTTTGGGTCTTTTGAGCATCATGCTATACTGTTTAAATGTCAGCTACCAGTTCTGGCCATAACCCTGTATAGGTCACCAGCACTGCCTCACTTTCTTTACTGATTGATCTGAACTATTCTCTATTGTCTTTGAGAACTATGATAAAATCATTGTGTTAGGCAAATTTTATATTCGCGTTGACAAAGAGACTGACTCCAAGGCCATTGAATTCATGAATCTTTTGAGCTCTATGGACTTTAACCAACATGTTACTGGGCTACAGATTTTATTGAGTGTCTGAACAATTCTCCATCACCAATTCTGCCTTCCTCTTGTGATGATTTAGTTGATCACTTTAATAGCAAATGGAGGGCAACCATTGATGCCATAGCTCCAGTAAAGTTGAAAAAGGTCACATCCAAACAGAGAGCCCCTTGGATGAATGAGGAAACAAATCAATTAAAGAGAAATGCAGAAAGGCAGAGCAGAAGTGGAGAGAGTCAAAACTGCAGGTCCATTATGATATTCTGAGAGATCAACTTGACATATATAACAAGGCAATTAAAATGTCAGATGGCCAAATTTTTCTAACTTGATCACTACTATCCAGAATAATTTGAGAGTACTCTCCTCTACCACTGATGGCCTGATAAATCCTACTCCCTCAAACCTATGTGAACTTTCCACCAAATCTAAATGTTATGAGTTTGCTGCATATTTCAGAGATAATATAACCAACATTAGGCTGGGTATCAGTCAAGTAAGACCTGATGAGAAGTTTGATTATTTGTGCCTACCACACAAAAGGCCCTATGTCGTACCCACTGTGACTATTAAAACCTACCCTAACCAGAAACCGTGGATGGATGGCGGCATTCACGCAAAACTGAAAGCGCGATCCACAGCATTTAACCATGGAAAGAGGTCTGGAAATATGGCTGAATATAAACAGTGAAGTTATTCCCTCCGCAAGGTAATCAAACAAGCAAAATGCCAGTACAGGGCCAAGGTGGGGTCACAATTCAACGGCTCAGACATGAGACGTAGGTGGCAGGGTCTACAGGAAATCACAGACTACAGAAACAAAAACAGCCACGTCATGGATACCGATGTCACGCTTCCAGACGACCTAAACACCTTCGTTGCCCACTTTGAGGATAGTACGGTAACAAAGACTGCACTCGCCCCCCCTTCTCCGTGGCTGACGTGAGTAAAACATTTAAACTTGTTAACCCTCGCAAGGCCACTGGCCCAGATGGCATCCCTAGCCGCATCCTCAGAGCATGCACAGACCAGCTGGCTGGTGTGTTTATGGACACATTTAATCGCTCCCTATCCCAGTCTGTTGTCTCCATATGCTTCAAGATAGCTACCATTGTTCCTGTACCCAAGATGGCAAAGATAACTGAAATAAATGACTACTGCCCCGTAGCACTCACTTCTGTCATCATGAAGTGCTTTGAGAGGCTAGTCAAGGATCATATCACCGCCACTATACCAGCCACCCTAGACCCACTTCAGTTTGCATACTGTCCCAACAGGAAGGCGCAACAGCGCCTCTTCAAACTCAGGAGGCTGAAGACATTTTGGCTTGTCACCCAAAACTCTGACAAACCTTTACAGATGCACAATCGAAAGTGTCCTGTTGGGCTGTATCACAGCCTGGTATGGCAACTGCACCGCCCTCATCCGCAAGGCTCTCCAGAGGGCAGTGCGGTCCTCACAAGTCATCACCAGCAGCAAAGTACCTGCCCTCCATGACACCTACAGCACCCGATGTCACAGGAAGGCCAAAAAGATCATCAAGGACAACAACCTATTTAAGCCTATTTTAGAGAGCTTGTGCCCTCAGGCCTGGAGAGAAGCTAAAGTCAATCCGCTACCCAAGAATAGTAAAGACCCCTTTACTGGCTCAAATAGCCGAACAATCAGCCTGTTACAAACCCTTAGTAAACTTCTGGAAAAAATTGTGTTTGACCAGATACAATGCTATTTTACAGTAAACAAATTGACAACAGTATTTCAATATGCTTATAGGGAAGGACACTCAACAAGCACAGCACTTACACAAATGACTTAGTGGGTTGTCTAGCAAGGTCTATGGCTGTCAGTGGTTCCAATCAGAGGCAGGTGCTTATCGTTGTCATGATTGGGAACCATATTTAGGCAGCCATACAGTGTCTTACTTGTACTCTCTGCTGTCTATGACTGATGATTGGCTGAGAGAAATTGATGATCAAATTATTGTGGGGGCTGTCTTGCTAGATTTCAGTGCAGCTTTTGACATTATTGATCATAGTCTGCTGCTGAAAAAACATATGTGTTATGGCTTTACACCCCTGCTATAATGTGGGTAAAGAGTTACTTGTCTAACAGAACACAGAGGGTGTTCTTTAATGGAAGCCTCTCAGACATAATCCAGGTAGAAGCAAGAATTCCCCAGGATAGCCATTTAGGCCCCTTCCTTTTTTATTTATTTTTACTAACGACCTGTCACTGACTTTAAGTAAAGCCAGAGTTTATGCAGATGACTCAACAGTATACACGTCAGCTACTACAGCGACTGAAATAACTGCAACACTTCATATTCATGAAATTTCGCTGTAAAGCATAATTTCAAAATCTGAGACGACAGGGTGATTAACAAAAGGCGTGTTTCGCTATATTTCACTTGTGATTTCATGAATATGAATAATTTCTAGTAATATTTTTGTTTTATTTTATTCATTTTTAAAATTAGTTTGAATTTGTACCCTGTTTTCTCCCCAATTTCATGGTATCCAATTGTTTAGTAGCTACTATCTTGTCTCATCGCTACAACTCCCGTACGGGCTCGGGAGAGACGAAGGTTGAAAGACATGCGTCCTCCGATACACAACCCAACCAAGCCGCACTGCTTCTTAACACAGCGCCCTTAACCACTGTGCCACCCGGGAGGCCCCCTAGTAATATTTTTTGACTGTTGTGCTATGCTATTCAGCGTTGCTGATGACAAATATACTGGATCCGGGATGGGTAGTTCTAATTAATTAAGGAAAGACCTAGTTAAACTGCAGCTAGCTCAGAACAGAGCGGAACGTCTTGTTCTTCATTGTAATCAGAGGGCTGATATAAATACTATACATGCCAGTCTCTCTTGGTTAAGAGTTGAGGAGAGACTGACATTACTTCTTATTTTTATAAGTAACATTAATGTGTTGAAAATCCCAAATTGATTGCATAGTCAATTTACACACTGCTCTGACACACACACTTACCCCACCAGACTTGCCACCAGGGGTATTTTCACAGTCCCCAAATCCAGAACAAATTCAAGAAAGTCTACAGTATTATATAGAGCCACTATTGCATGGAACTCAATTCCATTTCATATTGCTCAAGTGAACAGCAAACCTGGTTTCCCAAAACAGATAAAGCAACACCTCACAGCACAACGCCTCTCCCCTATTTGACCAAGATAGTTTGTGTGTATGTATTGAAATGGAGGCTACGGTGCCTTTTGTAAAAATTGTATCATTCATGTAGTTCTGTCCTTGAGCTGTTCTTGTCTATTAATGCTAAGTATTATGTCATGTTTCATGTTTGTGTGGACCCCAGGAAGAGTAGCTGCTGCTTTTGCAACAGCTAATGGGGATCCTAATAAAATACCAATTCTCGATCCTATCCCAACCACCTTCTACAAAACAGTTTTTAATTGCATATCTGAAGAAGTGCAAGCTATTGTTAATCACTCACTGTTCACAGGCACTTTCCCCAATGCACTAAAAACGGCTATGGTGAAACCCCTTCTGAAGAAAAGTAATCTAGAGTTAGCAAGTTTCTGAGAATCTCCAACCTTCCATTCTTTATGCAAAATTCGGGAGAAATTGGTTTTCAAACAGCAAAATTATTTTTTAAGTGCCAACTGTAATTAAAAATGTTTTATTCCAATCTGATTTTTGTGCGCACCACAGCACAGAGACAGCCGTAGTAAAAGTGGTAAATGATCTTGGAGCCAACACAGATGCAAAACAGCTCTTTGTCCTTGTACTCTTGGATTTAAGTGCTACATTCAACACTGTTGACCTTGATGTCCTTCTGGACAGACTGGAGAGGTGGGTTGGCCTCTCCGGTCCAGTTATAAATTGGTTTAGGACCTATTTAACCAGTTGAGAGTTTTTTGTCAACCTTGGTGAACATAACTCATAGAAAACAAGGCTCGATTTTGGGTCTGGTACTGTTCAGTTTATATATGTTACCCCTTGGTAGCATTATCAGAAAGCACAACAATGATTTTCACTGCTACCCAGATGATACACAACTTTACGTTTCTGCGTCACCAGAGGATTTTAGCTCTATGGATAAATTATTAGACTGTATTAGTGATTTAAATACTTGGACGGCTCACAACTTCCTTCAGCTGAATCAAGACAAGACCGAAGTAATTATTGTTGGAGCCAAAGCACAGAGAGAGAATCTGGCTGCACATTTTATTCATGGGCAATAAAGATAAAACACCAGGTAAAAAACCAAGGTGTTATTTTAGATTCTGAACTAAATTTCCATTCATACATTAGGAATGTGACCAAAATAGCTTTTTATCACCTGAGGAACATTGCCATGGTGCGGCTGTTTCTCTCTCAGGGTGATACAGAGAGACTTATCCATGCTTTTATTACAAGCAGGCATGACTGTTGTAATGCCCCCCTGTCTTGTCTACCCAAGAAAGCCATCGGTAAACTGCAAAATATACAGCATGCTGCAACACGGGTACTGACCAAGATCAGATGGAGAGCACACATTACACTGGTTTTAAGGTCTCTGCACTGGCTGCCTGTGAGTTTTATAATTGGTTTTAAGATTCTTCTTTTGGTTTTTAAATCACTCCATGATTTTGTGCATGCCAAAACATGTCAGACACTCTTAAAATGTTATGTACCCAGTAGGTCCCTCAGGTCCTCTGGACTTTTAACTATCCCAAACCCTAGGACCAATAGGCATGAAAAGGCAGCCTTTAATTATTATGCCCCCAACCTCTGGAATAGCCAGCTAGAGAACCTGAGGGGGGCTGAAACTGTGGACATATTTAAGAGACCTTGAAACAAAACTTTTTAGCTTTGCTCTTCCTTAGGGTGGTTTTTAGTCATTCAGTTTTTGTAAATCTTTTGTTTCTATCTTAAGTTTGTGTAGTACATATTTCAGCTTTTGTTTGACTTTTTTATAATAATTTTTTCCTGTGAAGAACATTGCGTTGCATTCCATGTCTGAAATGTGCTGTGTAAATAAAGCTTGATTTCATTTGTTTTGATATGGGCAGTTGAATGGCTTGGTCTCTACTTGGTCAATAACTGATCCTAGTAGATGACCATGCACATGTACACACACACACTAAACTTGCCTTGCATCCTCAGCGGTCTCAGCAATAAGGTGGTAGGTGCGTTCTGGCATGATGATGTCGATTCCGTTCTCCTTGCCTGTGTTGTCCACAATCTCTCTGCAAGATAGAAGTACATCAATCTAGATCAGTTCCCTCTCTTCAGATATAAAACCTAGAGACGAAACCCCAAACTAGCCAGAAAGGCATTAAGAAAGACAGCTTTGTATAATATTTTCTTCTATTTAAATACTCTAAAATGCATCCTTCCTTCCTCCGATCTTTGAGGAAATCACTGATCTAACATGATTTGATAGGAGCAAGGTTTCCATTGTGTCAATAAACATGTCAAGTAAGATCACTGGAAAAATTGGTGTTTGACCAGATACAATTCTATTTCACAGTAAACACATTGACAACAGAATTTCAGCATGCTTATAGGGATGGACACTCAACAAGCACAGCACTTACACAAATGACTGATGATTGGCTGAGAGAAATTGATGATACAATTATTGTGGGGGACTTCAGTGTAGCTTTTGACATTATCAATCATAGTCTGCTGCTGGAAGTGTTATGGCTTTACACCCCATGCTATATTGTGGATAAAGAGTTACTTGTCTAACAGAACACAGAGGGTGTTCTTTAATGGAAGCCTCTGAAAGCTTCCATTAAATCCAGATAGAGGCAGGAAATCCCCAGGGTAGCTGTTTGGGCCCCTTGCTTTTTTTCATCTTTACTAATGACATGCCACTGACTTTGAGTAAAGCTAGAGTGTCTATGTATGTGGATGACTCAACACTATACACATCAGCTACTACAGCAACTGAAATGACTGCAACACTCAACAAAGAGTTGCAGTTAGTTTCAGAGTGGGTGGCAAGGAATAAGTTAGCCCTAAATATTTCTAAAACTAAAAGCTTTGTATTTGGAACAAAACACTCACTAAACCCTAAATCTCAACTAAATCTTGTAATAAATAATGTGGAAATTTAGCAAGTTGAGATGACTAAACTTCTTGGAGTAACCGTAGATTGAAAACTGTCATGGTCAAAACATATTGATGCAGTGGTAGCTAAGATGGGGAGAAGTCTGTCTATAATAAAGCGATGCTCTGCCTTCTTAACAACACTATCAACAAGGCAGGTCCTACAGGCCTAGTTTTGTCGCACTTTGACTACTGTTCAGTCGTGTGGTCAGGTGCCACAAAAAAGGACTTAGGAAAATTGCAATTGGCTAAGAACAAGGCAGAACGGCTGGCCCTTGGATGTACACAGAGAGCTATAATTAATCATATGGGGCGGTAGGGTAGCCTAGTGGTTAGTGTTGGACTAGTAACCGGAAGGTTGCAAGTTCAAATCCCCGAACTGACAAGGTACAAATCTGTCGTTCTGACCCTGAACAGGCAGTTAACCCACTGTTCCTAGGCCGTCATTGAAAATAAGAATTTGTTCTTAACTGACTTGCCTAGTTAAATAAAGGTTAAAAAAATATGTATATATGCATGTCAATCTTTCCTGGCTGAAAGCGGAGGAGAGATTGACTTCATCACTACTTTTATTTATGAGAGATATTGACATGTTGAATGCACCGAGGTCTGTCTGTTTGAACTACTAGCTCGGACACCCATGCATACCCCATAAGACATGCCACAGGAGGTCTCTTCACAGTGCCCAAGTCCAGAACAGACTATGGGAGGCGCACAGTACTACATAGAGCAATGACTACATGGAACTCTATTCCACATCAAGTAACTGATGCAAGCAGTAAAATTAGATTTAAAAAACACCTTATGGAACAGCGGGGACTGTGAAGCAACACAAGCATTGGCACATGCATTTACACACACACACACACACACACACACACACACACACACACACACACACACACACACACACACACACACACACACACACACACACACACACACACACACACACACACACACACACATGGATTTAGTACTGTAGACATGTGGTAGTGGTGGAGTAGGGGCCTGAGGGCACAAGGTGTGTTCTGAATTCTGTAATGTTTTAAATTGTATAAACTGCCTTAATTTTGCTGGACCCCAGGAAGAGTAGCTGCTGCTTTGGCAGCAGCTAATGGGGATCCATAATAAATAGAAATACACTGATTACCTCAAGGAAGGGCAGCAGGAAGGATGCATTTTAACATAGCCCTTATATAGTTCACTCCTTACTTGGCTGCATGCATGTCAAGCATGCCCTTCATCTTGTCCTCGCCGTCTTTCTCGAAGTACATGAGCTTGCTCTGGCGCAGGACGAACCAGCGGCGCTTCCAGTTGCGGCGTGACAGCGTTGAGGAACCGCCACCCTTTTTGTGAAGCCAGCCCTGCTTCAGGGCCTCCTGCTTAGCGCGGAACCACAGGAAGGTCTCGTCCTTCAGCACACACCAACGCCGCTTCCACGTGTTCATCAGGCCACCTGGGGTAGAGAAGGGAGAGAGAGGGGGAGATGTTAGGCATGGGAAATTATTAAATGAAAGTGTAGAGGTAAGACGCTGTGACTGTAACACAGTCAAAGAGATTAACATCCATTAAAGTTCAATGGTCATTTCAATTAATGCTATTTCCCCATTGATTCTTGAACAAAATAACTTGGAATATAAACCAGAAACAAATGATTGAGTTTCAATGAAAAAACATTTAATGTGTTCATACAATATTAAAGAGTAAGTGCAGGTGACAGGGAATGAGAGAGGAAAGGACATCGAGCGAGAAAGAAAGTGAGAGTGAAGGGGAGAGAAGGGACAAAGTCACAACACGCACAAGCAACTGCTCCTCTGACCCCTAAAGAGAGATGGTGTGATGTGGATAGAGGGAGAGAGAGGGATAATGGTGAGCAGTGAGTTGGAAAGACCCCCATGCACTCATTTTGCCAATATGGAGGAACACTGCCATGCTCTTCCCAAATGCCTGCAGTGCAACCTAGTGGTAAGTTGTAATAATGGAAAAGTGTGACTCAGTGAAAAGCAAACACCTGATTCAACTAACCATGGGTTTGATGACTAGTTTATCAATTAGTTGTGTTAGTGCTGGGCTCGAAGAAAAATGTGTTACCTTTGATGTGGAGGAAGCTGTGAAAGTATGGCAGTGTGACACAACTATAGACCGAGTCTCGTCGGTAGGACAGCTCATCGTCTATGTCGAACCTGTTGAAATCGTCCTCGCTGTCCTCAAACTGAGCAGAGAGAGGGAAAAAGAGAGAGCGAGAGAAAGAGAGAGATATTGAAAAATATTCCGATAAGAGACATATTGAGGTTTAACAAAAATGTTATGTCAACATCATAAGTAAAATATGTCTTGGTTTCACTTTTACTGATGAAAACCATTAACCATATTATTGCTTCGACCCCTGAACTAGGTTGTGATGTCACCCACAGCTGGTACCCACCGATGATTGGGCCCCCTCCGAGCTGAAGCGATAGGTTCCTGAACTGTTGTAGGTGCCCACAGAGCCGTGGTAGTCAGGTGACCACTGCCCTCTGCAGGGTTGTGAGAACGCCATGCTGCCACTGGACACTATGGCCCCCTCGTCATAGTCGTCCTGGTCATAGTCCGAGTCTTCATCCGGAGGAATGAGCTCGACCAGATCATCGGACTGAGCCTCTGAAACCTGGGGGTGGCAGTAGACCGAGTCCCCGCCAGAGGAGGCGCTGTGGCAGGCTTGAAACAGCGGCAGCAGGGGCAGCGGCTGGTGGAGTAGTGTATTTGGTGGCAGGAGTGGGATCTGCATTCCGTCATTAGCGTACGGGTCCTCCTCTGATGAGTCGTCGCTGGTGCGGATGCCACTGGTGCGCTGGCCATCTGAGTGGCCATGCTCACTTGGGTTGGGTGAGTCCTTGTATCCCTCATCATCAGCGCCAAAGCCTTCGTCCACCTCCTCCTCCTCCTCACCCTCCTCCCTCTCTCCGCCTATCTTCTCCTCCTCCTCCACGCCCAGCGAGCACTCGATATTGCGCACGCACTCATCAATCTCGTCGAAGTTGAGCGACTCCAAGAACTGCTGGGCGGCCTTGCACGCCTCGTCCTCCAGGCGCTGCAGCTCCTGGTCACGGAGGGTCTGCAGTCGGTGGAGGGAGGCCTCGGTCAGGGACAGCTCCTGCTGCTCCTTCTGCCGCTGAAGCTCTTGGATCTCCCGCTCCAGACGTAGGATCTCCTCCACCTGCGAGGCGTCCTGGGATGCGTCCTGGGTCCGCACCGCCTCTTCTGAAAACTCCTCAGTAGAGATCTCTTCGAACATTTTGCAAGACTCCATTTCATTCATCTGTTGCTGCACTGCCTGGGTTGCTGGCAATGTTGCTTGTTGTGTCTGTGTATTTTTCTGTGTCCGTGTTTGTGTCTGAGTCAGAAGGTATAGCTCTTGGGCCTGATGGAGGTCCTCAACCTTTCTGGCTTTCTCTGCCTATGGAGAAAGAAAAGAGAGCGCAAAAACTAATGTTTTGAGAGAGACTGGTACTGAGAGTGGTCAGCAAGCTATTAAGCAAAAGGCAACTAAGACAGAGAGAGATAGCACAACACAAAACGCAGTGGCAAAATGTTTACCTCGGTTTTATCGAATAGGCACCGAGAGTGAAAGACATAATCATGCAACATGCATTGAGAAAGAGGTGATACTATAAAGCCCAGTTTAGAAGCAAATCTTAAATGAATGTTATGCGATTAATAGATACTCTTACATATTGTGCTAGCCATTCAGCCTCAAGCCTCTTCTTTTCCCTATAATAAAAAAACACACAGAAAACAGCGACATCAAGTCATGTTACATATTACCACGTATTTCATGTGTGCATTTTTTGTATTTACATGGCTCATTTGAAAAGGAAAACTTGGTCTAAACATTACTCTCTAACAAAATAAAGGTAAAAAAAATATAAACTTCCTTTCTTGGGCAACGATGAGCTAGCTATATAGTTAACAGCTAGCGACATTGAATTTCATAATGTATGAATTCATCATTGGTTCAGAATCACCACTGTAATAATTGGTCAGTATGGAGAATTAAGTAAAACCACAAGCCCAAATCCATATCTCCATCCATGGCTAATCTAGGAAAGGGGTGATTTTAGCTAGTTAGCAACACAATGAGTATGCAACAATTAAAGTTTCTGGCAATGACGTATTTCTGTTGATTCGATGTGATAGGAGGGAAGCCAAATCCAAATTGGCTTCATTTTCTTTTGGTGAACCAGGACCATGCACAGTTGACCTCACTCAGTTTAGCTCAATGATGGCTATTATTTTATAGTTTTTCTTATCAAGGCAGGCCAAATGCTCACTGGCTTCCCTGGCATTCAATGCTATGGGCAGCAACCATGTCATACCACATATAGAACAATGAGACAGATAATTTCACCGGATGTATAAATGTGAAACATCCAGTTGGCGTTTCCACTCACTACCAAATATAGTGATGAGAGGAAGCCCAGTGGCCGGCATCCGGCTAAGATGGAGCAAGATGGATTTTGGTTGACATTCTGCACATTTTCTCATCGATGGAACATTTAATCTCAATAACTAGAATCTGTTACGAACAGATTAGGTTTTGTAGACTTTACACTTTGCCAAAGTTTAAAAAAATTGCTTTCTTTGGAAGAAATGCAATGGTGGATTGAGTTATTGCACATGCGCACTTCACAGAGTACAGTTATACAAATCTTTGGTCATACTCTTTTTGACCATACAGCATCAGATGGGCTACAAATACTGAGACAGAGGGGTGCTGTTTTGCTCACTCGGATGCTTTCTCCGGTGAGATACATTCAGCCTCTTGCGAATTAAAGGAAAACTATAAAACACAGAGACAAAAGATACGTTATTTTATTTCTTCTTTTCTGGCTACATTTTTGGGGGAAGACTGGCTTCCCTTGGCATCCATGAATACACACCACTGGTGTGTTTACAAGTAGGCTACAACTTCTACTGTACAGTCCTGGCCAAAAGTTTTGAGAATGACACAAATATTAATTTTCACAAAGTCTGCTGCCTCCGTTTGTATGAAGAGTGTTCAGATTAATTGCAAAGTCCCTCTTTGCCATGCAAATGAACTGAATCATGAAAAAACATTTCCACTACATTTCAGCCCTGCCACAAAAGGACCAGCTGACAGCATGTCAGTGATTCTCTCGTTAACACAGGTGTGAGTGTTGACGAGGACAAGGCTGGAGATCACGCTGTCATGCTGACTGAGTTCGAATAACAGACTGGAAGCTTCAAAAGGAGGCTTGGAATCATTGTTCTTCCTCTGTCAACCATGGTTACCTGCAAGGAAACAGGTGCCGTCATCATTGCTTTGCACAAAAAGGGCTTCAAAGGCAAGGATATTGCTGCCAGTAAGATTGCACCTAAATCCACCATTTATCGGATCATCAAGAACTTCAAGGAGAGCGGTTCAATTGTTGTGAAGAAGGCTTCAGGGTGCCCAAGAAATTCCAGCAAGCGCCAGGACTGTCTTCTAAAGTTGATTCAGCTGTGGGATCGAGGCACCACCAGTACAGAGCTTGCTCAGGAATGGCAGCAGGCAGGTGTGAGTGCATCTGCACGCACAGTGAGGCGAAGACTTTTGGAGGATGGCCTGGAGTCAAGAAGGGCAGCAAAGAAGCCACTTCTCTCCAGGAAGTAAGGCTGTAACGTAACAAAATGTGGAAAAAGTCAAGGAGTCTGAATACTTTCAGAATCCACTGTACTTGCATATGGTGTGTTTGGGGAGTGCAGTGAGGTGTTCGGAGTGACTTTGATACAAGGGAGGCTAGTTTGTTGTTATGGATCACCAATTTGTACTGTATTGAAAGAGAGCTTATATTGCTAGTTAGATACCGACAGCAAAACAACTTACTAGCTTGTCATTTACCCTCCCGAGTACCAGTCCAGCTGGTCTAGGCTGCCGCCACTGCTTGCTGGTCTCGCAATTATTTTTCTCACCGCCACAAGTCCTCTTCAGTGTATTCTGGCTCAAATAAACAGGGCTGTATGTTTCAATGTAAAAGAATATTTAAATAAATTGATGTCCAGCTCTTCTTGTCCCATTGTAGCTAAGTATTTAGCAGTCTTGGATAGACAGTGCACAGTCATGGTAACGGTAACATTGCAACTGTGAACCTGTAAATTAGTACCGCCCCCGTTTTAAAAAGCCTGCCTTTGAGGGCCGGAACAAGGAAGTATGGGTCCAAACAGGCTGTCGTCTTTACAAGCCAAGGAAAATGAGTCAACCTAGATATCCTGCAATGTCCTGGCAGATAGGAACATCATTGAGACAAGTCCAATGGCTCTATTGCCCAGGGACAATCATATCTACTCGCTGTTAGCGTGATCGTGCAATCATCGAAACACAAAGCCCACAATAATTGCTACAAAACATGATTCCGTACATTTTTATATCAGACAGCAGGTTCAATCAACCAATGATGTATAACTTTCATGACTGAACTCATGAAAGCTGCTATTCAGTGCTGAATCAAGCGGAAGCATAAACCATATCATTGTAGTGGATACTGTGGTTTACATACAGACAGTACTAGTCAAGTGTGTCAGGGCAACAGAACAACAGATGTTTATTTTTTTGATGTGCTTCTCAAAGAAGTATTGAGCCTCCTTGGCAGTGGAAAACGTTTGTGTTGTCTTCCCGGAAAGTCAAGACGAGTCGCATCTCAGGTTTAGCTTGCGTATCTCACCTAGTTGTAGGTCACCCTCTGTTTCAACAGTTCGGCACTCAGGTCTGGGTAGATGCTGATCCTCTTCAAAGCCACTAATTCCGCTGCGAGGCGAACAATTTGCCATTAGACTTCAAAACTGTGGATTCGTACAATCGTACACTGAGCTCCGTTGTGGATAGGACTCATGCGGTGAGCAATGTTAATCAGCGGCATGGGACCAAGCTTTTCCTGCCCAAACCGTTCATATAAAAGATTTTGCTCATGAAGGAAGGTGGGTTGCCCGCTTCCACACCAGTTTCAAGTCCTGTGACCCGCATATTGAAATTATGGGAATTATGTCTGAGTGATTCTGTTAACTTTTTTAGGAGATTGACTCCCCTTCTAGTTTAGTATGCGCTGTGTCCTTGTCATGGAGTCACACCTCTGTCACACTGGCCACTGTTTCCAAACTGTCCACTTTAGTTGAGTAAGCATTGCTGAAGGCTGAGGCAATTTCCTCACGAACAATCTCTTGGATAGTAGCGGGTGTTGTCGGGTGTTGAGAGTCGCCATGTTCCCACAGGGGAATTGTGGACGGACAGATTATGCTAGCTGCTGGAGTGAAATAGAATTGCTAGTTGTGTCTTGTAATACTGTCAAAATCACACACCTTAATATGGTGTTATGTGTTGACAATTATTTAACAAGAAGTCCGTTTATTCATAGTTATTTTCTGCAAGGCAATAAAGGCAGATTGAAGCTCAGAAATATCCTAGTCAGCCGCGTGGGCAATAGCATACACAACAGTGTCTTCTACATAAATGAATAAAGTGGAATAATCAAATCCAACCCCAGTCAGCACACAAACACACACACACACACACACACACACACACACACACACACACACACACACACACAGAAACTGCAAATAGCCCACCTATCCAGCTCTTCCACCCTCCTCCTCCTCTTATCCTCCTCCATCATCTTCCTCTCATCCAGGAGCTGGCAGTAGACCTTTCGTCCCAACTGGCCCCTCAGGCATTTCTGGAAGGTGAGAGCGGCCCAGCGCAGGAGCAAGAACTTCCGCCTCCAATAAAACGCCCTGTAGTTCTTCTGAATGACCACAATGCACTGCAGCAGCTTCCTGTACTGCTTCCTGTGGAGTGACATCAATGAAAAGGAAATTGATATAGCTCGACTTAGAATCGTATATCTTAGTGTGTTCTCATCTTGGAATAGCTAAACATCACAATAGGTATTCAGTAAGTATGTATGCATAATCATATATACAATTACTGACAAGTGTGTAACAGGGAAGTGGTCCCCCCCAGGGTCTGACTTTGGCCCAATCGTTTCCCTTGAGGAGGCTGTGCGTAGAGAAGGGGGTAGCTGCATCCCAATATGGTGACTGGAGTATGGGAGAGTGGGTGTGTCAAAAGGAAAGTATTTTTAAAATTTGACCTTGGAAGACATATTGAGACCTAGGTCTCTTTTTCAAACGTGCCCTGCACAAATATACACATTATACACCGTAGTGGGCGTGTGGAAAGGAGTGGGTGTGTCAAAAGGAAAGTATTGGGCGTGTGGAAAGGAGTGGGTGTGTCGAAAGGAAACTCGTGGGCGTGTGGAAAGGAGTGGGTGTGTCGAAAGGAAAGTAGTGGGCGTGTGGAAAGGAGTGGGTGTGTCGAAAGGAAACTCGTGGGCGTGTGGAAAGGAGTGGGTGTGTCGAAAGGAAACTAGTGGGCGTGTGGAAAGGAGTGGGTGTGTCGAAAGGAAACTAGTGGGCATGTGGAAAGGAGTGGGTGTGTCGAAAGGAAACTAGTGGGCATGTGGAAAGGAGTGGGTCGAAAGGAAAGTAGCGGGCGTGTGGAAAGGAGTGGGTGTGTCGAAAGGAAAGTGGTGGGCATGTGGAAAGGAGTGGGTGTGTTGAAAGGAAAGTAGTGGGCGTGTGGAAAGGAGTGGGTGTGTCGAAAAAGCGCTCTGTTTTTGGTTAGACGGTTTTGATAGAATTGTTTTTCTTCTTCTTTGATTTCTTACCATGCAACTATCGTACATTGAGCTAACATACCGCAAGAGTTTGGACTTATGTTTTTAAAACTTCTTATGGCTGCAGGGGCAGTATTGAGTAGCTTGGATGAATAAGGTGCCCAGAGTAAATGGCCTGCTCCTCAGTCCCAGTTGCTAATATATGCATATTATTAGTACATTTGGATATAAAACACTCTGAAGTTTCTAAACTGTTTGAATGATGTCTGTGAGTATAACATAACTCATATGGCAGGCAAAGACCTGAGAAAAAATCCAAACAGGAAGTGGGAAATCTGAGGTTTGTAGTTTTTGAACTCAGCCCTATCGAATACACAGTGGGATATGGTTCAAGTTGCACTTCCTAGGGCTTTCACTAGATGTCAACTGTCTTTAGAAACTTGAATGAGGCTTCTACTGTGATGTGAGGCCGGATGAGAGCTCTTTGAGTCAGTGGTCTGGCAGAGAGCCAGGTCCTGGTCATGCGCATTTCACATGAGAGCGACCTGCGTTCCATGGCTTTTCTACAGACAATGGAATTCTCCGGTTGGAATGTTATTGAAGATTTATGATAAAAACATCCTAAAGATTGATTCTATACTTAGTTTGAAATGTTTCTACGAACTGTAATATAACTTTTTGAACTTTTCGTTCAACGTTCGGCTGGACCTGCACGAGCGTTTGGATTTGTGTACTAAACGCCCTAACATAAGTAGCTACTTGGACATAAATAATGGACATTATCGAACAAATCAAACATTTATTGTGGAACTAGGATTCCTGGGAGTGCATTCTGATGAAGATCATCAAAGGTAAGGGAATATTTATAATGTTATTTCTGATTTCTGTTGACTCCAACATGGCGGATAATTTTATTTTTATTCTGAGCGCCGTTCTCAGATTTTTTAATGGTTTGCTTTTTCTGTAAAGTTTTTTTGAAATCTGACACAGCGGTTGCATTAAGGAGAGGTATATCTATAATTCCATGTGTAACACTTGTATTGTCATCAACATTTATGATGAGTATTTCTGTAAAATTGATGTGGCTATGCAAAATCACTGGATGTTTTTGGAACTACTGAATGTAACGCGCCAATATAAACTCGAACTTTATAAATATTTTTTTTATTTTATTTTTTATTTCACCTTTATTTAACCAGGTAGGCCAGTTGAGAACAAGTTCTCATTTGCAACTGCGACCTGGCCAAGATAAAGCATAGCAGTGTGAGCAGACAACACAGAGTTACACATGGAATAAACAATTAACAAGTCAATAACACAGTAGAAAACAAAGGGGAGAGTCTATATACAATGTGTGCAAAAGGCATGAGGAGGTAGGCGAATAATTACAATTTTGCAGATTAACACTGGAGTGATAAATGATCAGATGGTCATGTACAGGTAGAGATATTGGTGTGCAAAAGAGCAAGTAAATAAATAAAAACAGTATGGGGATGAGGTAGGTGAAAATGGGTGGGCTATTTACCAATAGACTATGTACAGCAGCAGCGATCGGTTAGCTGCTCAGATAGCTGATGTTTGAAGTTGGTGAGGGAGATAAAAGTCTCCAACTTCAGCGATTTTTGCAATTCGTTCCAGTCACAGGCAGCAGAGTACTGGAACGAAAGGCGGCCAAATGAGGTGTTGGCTTTAGGGATGATCAGTGAGATACACCTGCTGGAGCGCGTGCTACGGATGGGTGTTGCCATCGTGACCAGTGAACTGAGATAAGGCGGAGCTTTACCTAGCATGGACTTGTAGATGACCTGGAGCCAGTGGGTCTGGCGACGAATATGTAACGAGGGCCAGCTGACCAGAGCATA
This sequence comes from Oncorhynchus tshawytscha, assembly GCF_018296145.1. Classification (NCBI taxonomy): domain Eukaryota; kingdom Metazoa; phylum Chordata; class Actinopteri; order Salmoniformes; family Salmonidae; genus Oncorhynchus; species Oncorhynchus tshawytscha. Next base: position 37,907,786 of record NC_056438.1, read on the forward strand.
CAGGTCGCAGTGGTGGGTGGTATAAGGTGCTTTAGTGACAAAACGGATGGCACTGTGATAGACTGCATCCAGTTTGCTGAGTAGAGTGTTGGAAGCCATTTTGTAGATGACATCGCCGAAGTCGAGGATCGGAAGGATAGTCAGTTTTACTAGGGTAAGCTTGGCGGCGTGAGTGAAGGAGGCTTTGTTGCGGAATAGAAAGCCGACTCTTGATTTGATTTTCGATTGGAGATGTTTGATATGAGTCTGGAAGGAGAGTTTGCAGTCTAGCCAGACACCTAGGTACTTATAGATGTCCACATATTCAAGGTCGGAACCATTCAGGGTGGTGATGCTAGTCGGGCATGCGGGTGCAGGCAGCGATCGGTTGAAAAGCATGCATTTGGTTTTACTAGCGTTTAAGAGCAGTTGGAGGCCACGGAAGGAGTGTTGTATGGCATTGAAGCTTGTTTGGAGGTTAGATAGCACAGTGTCCAATGACGGGCCGAAAGTATATAGAATGGTGTCGTCTGCGTAGAGGTGGATCAGGGAATCGCCCGCAGCAAGAGCAACGTCATTGATATATACAGAGAAAAGAGTCGGCCCGAGAATTGAACCCTGTGGCACCCCCATAGAGACTGCCAGAGGACCGGACAGCATGCCCTCCGATTTGACACACTGAACTCTGTCTGCAAAGTAATTGGTGAACCAGGCAAGGCAGTCATCCGAAAAACCGAGGCTACTGAGTCTGCCGATAAGAATATGGTGATTGACAGAGTCGAAAGCCTTGGCAAGGTCAATGAAGACGGCTGCACAGTACTGTCTTTTATCGATGGTGGTTATGATATCGTTTAGTACCTTGAGTGTTGCTGAGGTGCACCCGTGACCGGCTCGGAAACCAGATTGCACAGCGGAGAAGGTACGGTGGGATTCGAGATGGTCAGTGACCTGTTTGTTGACTTGGCTTTCGAAGACCTTAGATAGGCAGGGCAGGATGGATATAGGTCTGTAACAGTTTGGGTCCAGGGTGTCTCCCCCTTTGAAGAGGGGGATGACTGCGGCAGCTTTCAATCCTTGGGGATCTCAGACGATATGAAAGAGAGGTTGAACAGGCTGGTAATAGGGGTTGCGACAATGGCGGCGGAAAGTTTCAGAAATAGGGGGTCCAGATTGTCAAGCCCAGCTGATTTGTACGGGTCCAGGTTTTGCAGCTCTTTCAGAACATCTGCTATCTGGATTTGGGTAAAGGAGAACCTGGAGAGGCTTGGGCGAGGAGCTGCCGGGGGGGCAGAGCTGTTGGCCGAGGTTGGAGTAGCCAGGCGGAAGGCATGGCCAGCCGTTGAGAAATGCTTATTGAAGTTTTCGATAATCATGGATTTATCGGTGGTGACCGTGTTACCTAGCCTCAGTGCAGTGGGCAGCTGGGAGGAGGTGCTCTTGTTCTCGTATATAAATATAAATATGAACTTTATCAAACACAACATACATGTAATGTGTAACATGAAGTCCTATGAGTGTCATCTGATGAAGATCATCAAAGGTTAGTGATTAATTTTCTATTTGTGCTTTTTGTGACTCCTATCTTTGGCTGGAAAAATGGCTGTGTTTTTCTGTGACTAGGTGGTGACCTAACATAATCGTTTGTGGTGCTTTCGCTGTAAAGCCTATTTGAAATCGGACACTGTGGTGGGATGAATAACAAGATTAACTTTAAAATGGTATAAGATACATGTATGTTTGAGGAATTTTAATTATGAGATTTCTGTTATTTTGAATTTGGCACCCTGTACTTTCACTGGCTGTTGTCATATCGATCCCGTTATCGGGATTGCAGCCCTAATAAGTTTGCCAGAGAATGCCTGAGTTGCATGATTTTATTTCAAGTCGGATAGCAGTCTAAACAATAAATAACTGATAACCATCTAGACCAGGGGTGCACAATTAGAAAAAGAGGTCCAGTGACTAACATTTTCTCCCCCCAAAGGTCCAAACCATTAAAATGTCTAGCGTGCGCTATGATTTGGGGGCATATGTAGTTCTTGTACCGTACAGTACTGTGCAAAAGTTTTAGGCAGCTGTGAAAAAATGCTGTAATGTAAGAATGCTTTCAAAAATAGACACGTTAATAGATTATATTTATCAATTAACAAAATGCAAAGTGAGTGAACAGAAGAAAAATCTACATCAAATCAATATTTGGTGTGACCTCCCTTTGTCTTCAAAACAGCATCAATTTTCCTAGGTACACTTGCACACAGTTTTTGAAGGAACTCGGTAGGTAGGTTGGCCCAAACATCTTGGAGACCTAGCTTCTCTCTCTTTATGTAATCCCAGACAGACTCAATGATGTTGAGATCAGGGCTCTGTGGGGGCGCTGAATATAGTTCTTAATGACTTTCGTTGTGTTTGGGGTCATTGTCATGCTGCAGAATACATTTTGGGCCAATCAGATGCCTCCATGATGGTATTGCATGATGGATAATTATCTGCCTGTACTTCTCAGCATTGAGGAGACCATTCATTCTGACCAAGTCCCCAACTCCATTTGCAGAAATGCAGCCCCAAACTTGCGAGGAACCTCCACCATGCTTCACTGTTGTCTGAAGACACTCATTTGTGTACCGCTTTACAGCCCTTCGGTGAACAAACTGCCTTCTGCTACAGCCAAATAGTAACATTTTTGACTTATCAATCCAGAGCACCTGCTGCCAATTTTCAGCACCCCAGTTCCTGTGTTTTCTTTCATAGTTGAGTCGCTTGACCTTGTTTCCACGTCAGAGGTATGGCTGTTTGGCCGCGAGTTTTCCATGAAGGCCACTTCTGACCAGACTTCTCAGTAGATGGGTGTACCAGGGTCCCACGGTTTTCTGCCAATTCTGAGCTGATGGCACTGCTGGACATCTTCCGATTGCGAAGGGAAGTAAGCATGATGTGTCTTTCATCTGCTGCAGTAAGTTTCTTTGGCCGACCACTGCGTCTACGGTCCTCAACGTTGCCCGTTTCTTTGTTCTTCAAAAGAGCTTGGACAGCACATCTGGGAACCCCTGTCTGACTTGAAATTTCTGCCTGGGAGAGACCTTGCTGATGCAGTCCTTGTTGCTGTGCTCAGTATTGCCATGGTGTATGACTTTTGACAGTGAACTGTCTTCAGCAAACCTTAACTGGGTTTGGCTGTTCTTCACCCAGTTTTAATCCTCCTGTCTCCACAGCTGTTTCTGTTTGAATGATTGTGTTTCAACCTACGTATTGAATTGATGATCATTAGGTATAATTACTTAATCATACACCTGACTATATATCTACAAAATCCCTGACTTTGTGCAAGTGTACCTACAATAATTGATGGTGTTTTGAAGGCAAAGGGTGGTCACACCAGATATGGATTTGATTTAGATTTTTACTCTGTTTACTGCATTTAGTTAATTGATAAATATAATCTATTAACATGTCTATTTTTTGAAAGCATTCTTACGTTACAGCCTTCTTTAACCTGCCTAAAACTTTTGCACAGTGCTGTATATGTATAACATTTAAACAATATTTGTTGCACATTTTCAATGCAGACACATTAAACATGGGGTAGAATAAATATGCAGCCAAATCATAAATAAAAGTAGACCAATCACAAATGTTCTCATTTTAAGCAAAACAAGACTGCATCTTCAATAAAAAATAACAAAAGTGCCTGTTTCTGAAAAAAGTGCTTTGTTTTTTGAACAAATAAGAAACCACCGGTTTAATATTCATCTTTCCTACTCTCTCCCACTTCACTTCTCCATCTCTCTTCTTTAGTGAGAGAAATGGGCTTTTGCTTGCCCTGCCAGTAATTTGAATCTTGGCTGGAATGGAGTCAGTGTAATTCTCATGTACATATGTAGGTGCTCATTGGTGAGTCTAGAACGGTACTTATTTTTAATGATGTTCATGGTGGAGATAGAAGACTCACAACTGTATGTGGCGCCAAACATGGTCAAGGTGTGTAGTGCTACTTTGGTTAGACCAGGGAAAACAGTCTCAGACACAGCCTGCAGCCAGAAAGTGTCATGATCAGTTAGTTGAAAGGGCTCTCTTAGTGCAACATTTGCTTGCAGATCAATCAGTTCCATCTGTAGAGATCCAGCATGTACCCACTTGAAGGTCTGTGTCACATCCTTCGAAGATCCCCTGACATCTGTGATGAGGAATGGATTCTCAATTAGGAGAAGGAGCTGCTTTCCAAGGCTAAAGCTGTCAAAGCGATTTCTGAAGTTTCCAATCAGCTTATCTATAAAGTCAATATGAGGAGAAACATCTCTCTCACCCTGAATCTGTTCCTGCACTTTTGGGAAGTGTGCACAGTCTCCTTGAAGATCTTCCTTGAACACTTCTGCGGGAACCCATCCAATTTGAAGGAGCTGGAGCAGTTTTGCCTTGAAGAAGGGGAAATCCCAGTGGCTAGATGTGCCAAGCTTATAGAGACAAACCCCAACAGACTCACAGCTGTAATCGCTGCAAAAGGTTGCTCCACAAAGTATTGACTTTATAGTTATAGTTATGCACGCTCAAGTTCTGTTTTTTTGGTCTTATTTCTTGTTTGTTTCATAATAAAAAATATGTTCCATCTTCATAGTGGTAAGCATGTTGTGTAAATCAAATGATACAACCACCCCCCCAAAATAGTAAAAATACCAAGAGGGTTGAATACTTTCGCAAGCCACTGTATATGTCCTTTCCTCTTGTATGAGTCTCGAGTGGTGTTACACCTAACAGGTATTCACAGAATTCCTTCTTCCCTGTGTGGTAAAATCTAACATACAACAGAAGCTGGGCATTATCACTCACATCAGTAGATTCATCAACAGCTAGTGCTCTGCATGTTGCACTCCGAACGAATAGCTTCATCAACCTGTGTTAATACATCCTCTGTTAGTATTTCACTCTTTCTTGCTGTTGTTGGATGTGACATTGGGATCTGCTTGATCTTTTCACAGCTCGTCTTTTTGTTTACCGTCAAGTAAAGTTTCAGTGACAGCATTCATGCACTCCGTCACCACTCCCCCGTCAGTAAATGGCTTTTGATGTTGACCCAAAATCCAAGCTATTTTTAGTGAACATTCGTTTGCAAGTTGTTGGGCAGTGAATGCATGGGAGAGGACTTTGATTGACTGGGCTTTGAGTTTGTTTATTTTGCGTGCCCTCACCTCAGACTGCTGTGGATATGTTTGCTCAAAAGATTTGTGCTTTACCTCGGAGTGATGCTTCACGTTGGAACTTTTTATTCGAGCCACGGTCTCTGAACATATCTGGCAGTGGTTTGACACTTGGGTTTGACACTTCGGGAAGGATAAAGGCATATTTGTCTGTCCACTCCTCTTTGAAAGCTTAATATTCTGTATCTACTTTCCTGACTTTTTTTCCTATAATTTCTCCTCTCGCTTCCGCTTTTGCTTCTCTCGCTGTGTCTCTCTCTGACAACATCAGTCTCCTAACATGTATTGTAAACATTCACTTTGATTGGCTGAGTTTCGTGAAGTGATTTAAATAATGCACGTGATTGGACAACACACAGTAGAATGGGGCGCTGTCTTGAACTTTCCCAGCTGCGCTGAGCCAGCTCAGTATGTGTACATTGTAAAAAAGGGTTGCTTCATCAGTATTTAATTGAACAATTATTTATGAGAAATGTGTTGAGGTCCAGATAGATCCTTCACTTGGTTTGGACTTGTAGTTCAGCCCAATCAGCCACGCAAAACGATCTTGAGTGGCAACAAATCTGGCCAATTAGCCTGATTCACTTTCCATACACCCACTCCTTTCGACACACCCACTCACCGATAGTCCGGTCACTATATTGTGCTGCAGCTACCCATACTTGTGTGTGTGTGTGCACTATATGGTATATGCCTATCAGGTTTGCGGTCAATTCAATGTCCAATTAGTCAATTTAGGAAGTGAATCTCAAATGTAAATTCATACACTGAAAAAAGATTATGGGCAGCAATTTTCGATTCATGAATTTCATAACTTAAACTGAAATGACCTCAAACCTGGTGCACATACAGGATATGTGGCATGTTTACCTGGCCATGTAGCCCATGACGTGAGCCTGAATGACCATGGCTGCTTTTAGCACCTCCAACTCTCGCTGCTTCTCCAGCCTGTGCTCCAGAGACTCCCGTAGAAACACCTGTGGGGGGATAGAGAGGGAGGAAAGAGAGGAAGTGGGGGGACACAGTAAAGGAGAAGAAAAGAGAAAAGAGGTGAAGGAGAAGGGTTCCATTTCAAATAAATACATTTGCCTGCAATTTGATCAAACCTACACTACATAATAGACTTACATTATATTACAAATGTACTTTTTTGTACTGTATGTAGTAGAATGGTTTTGGGCTCTTTGCAAATACCCGGTACACTCCTAATAGGCAGATAGCTCCAGTTTATTAAGTATTATTGTAAACAGTGATGTTTGATTGAATCCAACTCTCTGTTTAATCTATGTCATTCCATTTCTTTGAACACGTGGAACAGTACAGCTAGACAATCACCAGCTATTCTGCCTGAGAATATGCTCAAAATAAATTCTAACACACTACAAATATGTAAGCCAACAACTTCCGAAACCCACTCACGTACATCTAAAACCGGTTTAAAACCCAACACAAAAGAATAACACACCGCAATGTTCATCAAATCAATTATTCACTCTTTTGTTCGAGTCTCACTCTTTTGTTCAAACTGCGGGAGCCACCATTAAAGGCTGCAAAATAACGAAGGCAAGGCATTTAGTGGCTCAGTTTCTGAATGGTCTAATCTACAGGCAGTCCGACCGCCCTTCTTAAGACCCAAGCTCTCTTCCATTTCTATAGGGAAACCAGGCTCAATTGTGGGCCTTGAGGTTAAGCCAATTAGAGACTGTAGAAATGTAGATGTGGGATGTTGTCTCAAGTGAATCAGTGGAGAAATGTCAGAATTATAGGGGTATTGCTGAACAGGTTGTCTTGGCTTGGCTTTATCCTGTCGAATGATATAGGAGGGGAAATTAAACAAGATATTGAGATATAGGATAGAATGTCTCATCAATGCATGTTAGGTAACACTGTACATTAAGTTGCCAGTATTACTATATAACTACACAGTAATAACAGTACAAGAATGTTATTCAAATCAAATTGTATTTGTCACATGCTTTCTTAAACAACAGGTGTAGACAAACAGTGAAATGCTTACTTACGGGCCCTTACAAACACAGAGAAAGAAAATTGAGAAATAATAGAAAAGCAAATACACAATGAGTAACGATAACTTGGCTAATTACACGGGGTACCAATACCGAGTTGATGTGCAGGGGTATGAGGTAATCGAGGTACATGTGTATATATTCCAAGGAATAAATCCAATAGAATTTGTCACATGTGCCAAATACAACAGTTGTAGAGTTTTGTTTTTTTAGTACTTTTTACCCCAATTTCGTGATATCCAATTGGTAGTTCCAGTCTTGTCCCATGGGACTTGGGAGAGGCGAAGGTCATGGGTCTCCCGGTCGCGGCCGGCTGTGACACAGCCCGGGAGAGAACCTGGGTCCCGAGTGGCTCAGCCTTAGACTGCTGCACCACTCGGGAGGCTAGGTGTAGACTTTTCCGTGAAATTCTTAGTTACAAGCCCTTAACCAACAATGCAGTTTTAGGAAAATAGAGTTAAGAAAATATTTACTAAATAAACTAAAGTTTTAAAAAAGTAACAATAAAATAACAATAACGAGGCTATATAAAGGGGGTTCATGTAATGTAGGTAGGTGTAAAGTGATAAGTGATTAAGCATAGATAATAAACAGCAAGTAGCAGTAGTGTGGGGGGTCAACGCAAATAATCCGGGTGGACATTAATACAGGTAACGAGTGGAGGACAGAGGAGCCTCTTAAAGAAGAAGTTACAGGTCTGTGAGAGCCAGAAATCTTGCTTGTTTGTAGGTGACCAAATACTTATTTTCCACTATACTTTGCAAATAAATTCATTAAAAATCCTACAATGTGATTTTATGGATTTTTTTTCTAATTTTGTCTGTCATAGTTGAAGTGTACCTATGATGAAAATTACAGGCCTCTCTCATCTTTTTAAGTGGGAGAACTTGCACAATTGGTGGCTGACTAAATACTTTTTTGCCCCACTGTATTTGGGTATCTATTTAACGTACTATTTATCAGTCTTGTGGCTTGGGGGTGGAAGCTGTTCAGGGTCCTGTTGGTTCCAGACTTGGTGCTACGTAATTACATGGTAATGAGGTTGTAGCGCTGTTATTTCACAATTGGAACCAGGAATGTATAATTACACATCCACTTGCTGAAGGTTATTCCACATGTGTAATTACTGATGTTATTACACATTTTCTGGTTCCACTAAGTAACTAATGTTTTGGAATTACATGAGTCACCTATGAATTGCATGTTAATAATGCAAACCAAAGTCTGACCTTCCATGCAACTACAAGGTGCCACTACAATTGGATCCACATATAATACCAGGGTTGATAAATAAGCTAGGACCTCGTAACAACAATTGCAACAAGGCACACCCTGTCATTAACTACAGGTAATTTTAAATGTGATTATTTCTGACCTGGCTCAAAGGCTGTACCGAATCAAGTGTAATGTAAGAACAATGCAGTTACATAGGATGTACTTGTACCTACCCAGGACCAAGCAACTTAATGTAAGGTGAAACCCAGTAACCTTTATAACTACTATGTAGCTAGAATGTAACAACCTTTGCAGGAGAAAGTAGAAGACAGGAGAACATCAGGTATAACCCTTTTAGTTACAATCTTTAACAACGAACTCTGTAGTTACAATGTTGTTACGAGGGATATACATGTATTTACTGTACTACCCAGGAGCATGCAACTTGATGTAAAGTGAAGTGACATCTTTAATTACTTTGTGGTTACAATATAACAACCGTTGCACAGTAGGAAACCAGGAGAAATAAGGGGAATATTTTTCACCTTGACATTTCTTTAATGGATTTGACAAAGAATACTATTCTAACCATTCAAATTCTATAACTATTGGTACTATTTTACAAATTTACTAACATAGGGTGGTAAAGCTAGCTAGATAGTTAGTATTTTCCCATTTTTCACTCATATAGCTAGCTATTGGAACACTGTCACAATGTCAACAGTTTTCCAACTCAATTAACTTTACAAGATTGTCATAAAATGTATTAAACATTTAGTTAACAATGTGATTTCACTATTTTGAGACTTACATTGCACTTTTGCACATTACAAACCTTTATAAACACTACAAATGAAGAGACAGAATTAGCATGTGGCTTCCATTTTGGTTGCAGAGGTGAGTTTGAGAGGTGAAAGTTCAGTGTGACATCACTTTCTGGTGAACTCTCGATTTTGCAAAATCTTTTAATAAAAACCTAATGAAACATTTAGTTAACCTTTATGCTCACTATTTAGTGACTGATATTGTACATTTGCACATTCAAAACAAAAAAATAAGGTAGAAGACATACAGGTTAAGACAACATAATAATTCCATGTGGAGTATTAGAAAACAAACACATTCATTGGACCAGCAGTAGGGAAATAAAGTAATAACGTAGCTGTAGATAATTAAAAGTTGAAATGAATAAAATGACAGTAAAGCAGTTATGCTAAGTGTTTGCTGAGTAGTTAGCTGAAATGTACTACGATTGTGTTTACTGTCCACTTTGATGGCAAACTTTCTGGACTGCTAACTTCCACTTGCAGTAATTTTCGCTCTGGCGCTGGTCCAATGAATTTGTTTATTTCTGTACACTTCCGCATGGAACTATTACGTTGTGTTAACCTTTGTGTTTCCAATTCCCTGCCATTGACTCTTAGTAGCACCTCACAACCCTGAGCTGCACTCCACTCCCCATCCCCCACGACCAGATCCTGAGATTCTAGGGGTTACCATAAACCTGCCTCTCAAACACTCTCTGACCTGTGCCCTGATAGGTTGGTAAGGAGTTTACTAGGGGGCCGGACATCTGCATACAATACTTGCAGTCTCCCTCAAGCAGTGACAACATCTCTGTCTCTGCCCATGGAATTGTGGGATGGTGTGCGTGCACAAAGTGGCATCACTCTGACCTTTCACCTCTTACACGCTCTTCGCAGCCAAAATGGAAGCCACATGCTTTTTCTGCCTCTTAATTTGTCCTGTTTATAAAGGTTTGTAATGTGCGAAAGTGCAATGCAAGTATCAAAATAGTGAAATAACATTGTTAACTAAACATTTGATAATTTTTATAACAATTTTGTCATGTTTATTGACCAAGCTGGAAAACATATTGACATTGTGAAATGCTAGCTATCTAGGCTGTGGATTGTGATCTGAGGAATGTTGTTCCACTCCTCTTCAATGACTGTGTGAAGTTGCTGGATATTGGCAGGAACTCGAAGACGCTGTCGTACACTTTGATCCAGACCATCCCAAACATGCTCAATCGGTGACATCTCTGCTGAGTATACAGGCCATTGAACTGGGACATTTTCAGCTTCCAGGAATTGTGTTCATATCCTTGCGACATGGGGCCGTGCATTATCATGCTGAAACATGAGGAGATGGAGGCGAATTAACGGCGGGACAACGGGCCTCAAGATCTCGTCACGGTATCTCTGTGCATTCCAATTGCCAGTGATAAAATGCAATTGTGTTCGTTGTCCGTAGCTTTTGCCTGCACATACCATAACCCCACCGCCACTATGGTGCACTCTGTTCACAACGTTGACATCAGCAAACTGCTCGCCCACACGACGCCATACATGCTGTCTGCCATCTGCCCGGTACAGTTGAGACACGGATTCATCCATGAAGAGTACACTTCTTGTCACGTTCTGACCTTAGTTCTGTTGTTATGTCTTTGTTATAGTATGGTCAGGTTGTGAGTTGAGTGGATTGTCTATGTTCCTTTTTCTATGTTTTGGGATTTCTGTGTTTGGTATGGTTCTCAATCAGAGGCAGCTGTCAATTGTTGTCCCTGATTGAGAACCATACTTATGTAGTCTGGTTTCACTTTTGAGTTGTGGGTGATTATTTTCCGTGTCAGTGTTTGTTCCACACGGAACTGTTTCGGTTTTGTTATTTCACGTTGTCGTTTATTGTTTTGTTCAGTGTTCATTATTCTTATTAAACAATATGGACACTTACCACGCTGCACATTGGTCCTCCGATCCTTCCTACTACTCCTCTTCGTCAGAGGAGGAAGACGAAAACCCTTACACTTCTTTAGTGTGCCAGTGGCCATCGAAGGTGAGCATTTGCCCACTAAAGTCAGTTATAACGCCAAACTGCAGTCAGGTCAAGACCCTTGTGAGGATGACGAGCATGCAGGTGATCTTCCCTGAGACGGTTCCTCACAGTTTGTGTAGAAATTCTTCGGTTGTGCTAACCCACAGTTTCATCAGCTGTCCAGGTGGCTGGTCTCATACGATCACACAGGTGAAGAAGCCGGTAGTGGAGGTCCTGGGCTGTCGTGGTTAAACTTGGTCTACGGTTGAGAGGCCGATTGCGTACTGCTAAATTCTCTAAAATGACATTGGAGGCGGCTTATGTTAGAGAAATTTACATTCAATTCTCTGGCAACAGCTCTGGCAGACAGTCCTGCAGTCAGCATGCCAATTGCATGTTCCCTCAAAACTTGAGGAATCTGTGGCATTGTGTTGTGTGACAAAACTGCACATTTTAGAGTAGACTTTTATTGTCCCCAACACAAGGTTGTGTAATGATCATGCTGTTTAATCAGCTTCTTGATTTGCCACACCTGTCAGGTGGATGGATTATCTTAGCAAATGAGAAATTACAGGGATGTAAACAAATTTGTGCACATAATTTGAGAGAAATAAGCTTTTTGTGCTTCCGGAAAATTTCTGGAATCTTTTATTTCAGCTCATGAAACATGGGACCAACACTTTACATGTTGCCTTTATATACTTTTTCAGTATAGTTAGGACTTTTTATTAATAGATTGCTTTGAGTCTAAATTTGGGAATTTAATTTGAATGGTTTGAACATGAATCTTTGTCTAATCCATTAAAGAAAAGTCAAACAGAAATGTTTATCCTGTCTCCTTATTTATCCTGGTTAGCCTATTGTCTGCAAAGGTAATATTTAGACAGACAGACAGTCTCTCTCTCTCTCTCTCATTCTATAATTCAAATCCCTTTGAATCATTACAGCTAAGGATACACTGTATCCTAGGTTATATCTAGCACGTTTCCCTTTTCTATGTTTCCTTGCCTAAAACATGGTAAAACATAAAGGGAGGGGCCTATAGTCACTAGTTATCTTGTCATGTTCCCTGCAAACAATGAATGCAGCTAAACCTAATTTCCAGGCTAAAACAATATTGGCCGGGTCATCTCTCACCTTGGTCTTCCCCAGCTCCCATTCTGCACTGGTGCTGTCGTAGAGGTGGAGTAACTGTACGCACCGTCCCCTTGGGTCTTCTGGTGGAGACACAGTCCTCATTAACACCTTGTACCTGAGAAAGGGATGGGACCGAATGGAATGTTAGCATATACATGGCTCGGAATCCATTGTCATATGCAAAATATGTCAAAATATAAACATTCACGTTGTCAGTTTTCGGGACATGAAACATTGTTGCAGTTGCAAGGAAAGAGATAGGGTGTGGTAGTTAATTTAAAGTAAACATGTGAATTGTTTTCGCCCCACCGTTAGCCAAGTTAGCTTCCTAGCTAGCTGGAGTTGTTTACATATTCTTCACAGTTACTGTTCTTACACTTCTTTGCTATCTACCATAACGTTGCATCATGCCTCCAAAAAGGACACTGTGGCCCCAGGTATTTTTTACATTTTTACAGTTGTGATGTATCCATTTTGAAAATGTATTAAAATCTTTGGATGTAACTCGTAGAAGAACATACTGTATTGTAAAATAATTGATAGTCAAGTGGAAGGAAAACAGCATACAATCATCTCAGATAGGGCTGTGGCGGTCATGACATTTTGTCAGCCAGTGATTGTCATTCAAATAACTGCTTCACGTTAATTAAGATAAACACATTTAGTATCTCCTGCTTCCAACCATAGCCTACAATCCACTGATGCAGACCTTTGGAACATCTACATTTTAAAAAGTCTAATAAATTAATTTAATATAGCCTACACCATCACAATAAACCCATTATTTATTTTAGGCAGGTCTAAATAAACATTATGATATGAAGAAAATGTTGCATATTTCAGAAGAACAGAATAGCATATTCTGGGACCTAGGCGCAGCGGTCTAAGGCACTGTATCGCAGTGTTGAAGTGTCATTACAGCCGGTGGTTCGATTCCAGGCTGTGTCATTACAGGCCATTACCGGGAGTCCCATAGGGCGGCCCACAATTGGCCCAGCATCATCCGGGTTAGAGGAGGATTTGGCCGGGGAGAGGGGGGGGGGCTTTACTTGGCTCATCGCGCTCTAGCCCGCCCTTGTGGCGGGCCGGGCACCTGCAGGCTGCCTACAGCCGTCAGTGGAACAGTGTTTCCTCTGACATTGGTGCAGTTGGCTTCTGGGTTAAGTGAGCAGGTGTTAAGAAGCACGGATTCGGAGGACGCATGACTCGACCTTCGCCTCTCCCGAGCCCATTTGGGAGATGCAGTGATGGGACAAGATTGTGATCAAATTGGGGAGAAAAAGGGGGTAAAAAGAGTCATCCTTATGTTAGGTCCTGAGGTGGCTATGCCATATGGCTGTGGGCTACACTAGTTCATTTAGCAGGCAAGATTTGCTTCTAATTCCTGTGGCATATTATTTTATAGTGAGAACAATACAATTGAACATAACTGAATAAAATAGAAAAAAATATCAAACGATTTTGCGGCTATTCTGTGTTGAGCAGTTAACAAAGAAACAGACCCTCCTATATCATGTAATTTCCTGTCACGAACATTCTCAACTCCTATGGCTGGACGGCGCTCGGGCTTGATGGATATGTCCCTGCCTTGTCATCTGTCCCTATCCGAATGGCCTGTGCTACCTGGAACTTGCCTGCCAAGGAAGTCATCTCCATCTTCTTCTCCTCCTCCATCTTGTAGTGAAGTAGACAGAGAAGAGCAAGAGGATTGTTCCAGTCAGTGCTGGTCCCATGTCACAAGTCATGGAAACCGACGGCAGCGGCATGCTGCTAAGTGGAAGGGAGTGACTGCGAGAGGTTCGGAGCAGATTAACATAAGGAATAGCTTCGCTGCACTGGTGCCTGATCTACCTGCCCTTTCAATGCTGGGATTGCCTGTGTCTGCGACGGCGGTACTGACTCCAACTACAGTGACTCCAGCAGCGGCCTCGTCGTCGAGCTCGGCTCCTTTCCCTTTCTCTGGATCTGACGGGGCACTGCCTGCTGTGGGAGATCTGGACCAATCGCCAAGAGCAGCGGGCGTACACTATCCTGCTTCAACGAATTGTGTGAGGGGTAGGAATGGCCGGATTTCTCCATTCCCTTCTCCGGCCGTTGTATTGTGCAGTTCAATGGTGAGAAATGTCTCAGTCCCTGGAGCACAAACGTTGTGCTATCCAGGAGCACGAGTACAGGACATCAATAAGCTGCTACCAAACATTATAAGCCTGCATCAGGACATGAATTAGCTGCTCCCTAACATTATAAACCTGCATCAGGACATCAATAAGGTGTTACCAAACATTATAAACCTGCATCAGGACACCAATAAGCTGCTACCAAACATTATAAACCTGCATCAGGACATCAATAAGCTGCTACCAAACATTATAAACCTGCATCAGGACATCAACAAGCTGCTCCCTAACATTATAAACCTGCATCAGGACATCAATGATCTGCTCCCTAACATTATAAACCTGTATCAGGACATCAATAAGCTGCTCCCAAACATTATAAACCTGCATCAGGACATCAATAAGCTGCTCCCAAACATTATAAACCTGCATCAGGACATCAATGATCTGCTCCCTAACATTATAAACCTGCATCAGGACATCAATAAACGGCTCCCAAACATTATAAACCTGCATCAGGACATCAATAAGCTGCTCCCAAACATTATAAACCTGCATCAGGACATCAATAAGCTGCTCCCAAACATTATAAACCTGCATCAGGACATCAATAAGCTGCTCCCTAACATTATAAACCTGCATCAGGACAACAATAAGCTGCTCCCAAACATTATAAATCTGCATCAGGACATCAATAAGCTGCTTCCAAACATTATAAACTTGCATCAGGAAATCGAGTCTATAATAGTTCATGTAGGATTCAATGGTATTATGAATGGCAGCTCTGAACAGCTGAAGATGGATTTTAAAGAACCGATTGGGTCACTGCTTGACACCAACAGACACCCCTAAATATCTGTCCCTCTGCCTTCCTTAAATCGTGGCATTGAATGTTTCAGCAGACGTTTAGCCCTCCATAACAGGCTACGAGACTATTGCAGCTCTGTGGGTGTAACATTTAATGACAATTTTGATACCTTCTGGAACCAAAGCTCGTATTATAAGGAGGATGGGATCCACCCAAATTATTTGGGTTGCTGGATCCTTACACCGCATTATAAGGCTGCGTTGAGACAATGACTTATCAATGACCCAAGCTCAGCTCAGTTAATCCCTACCATTGTGTCACTAAATTGTCATAACGCTTCAGCATTAGTACATTATCCCAGGGGTGTTGGAAGACACAATGTAAGTAACATAATTTGTGTACCTCTTACTGCCCTGAATGTCTCTGCTGAATACACAGCTATTGTATGCAGTAATCACGCGCCTATGAATCATTTATACTATTAACACTGAGGCGGTGTGCCCTAGTAGGAAGTCCACTGTGTGCAGCTCACCCTGCACTAACATAAATAACATGAGCATTTCTACTGCTGCTAAGCTTCCCAGGAAAGCAATGAAAACAGTCAAACATCCCAGAAAAGTGCTAACCTAAGAAACAAGGTTAATGAAGTCGATAACATGCTAGTAACAGATTATGTTCATATTCTGACAATCTCTAAAACTAGATAATACCTTTGATGATATAGTGGTAGCATCTCATGGTAATAACATCTACAGAAAATACAAAAATACCAATGGGGATGGTGTTGCGGTCTATATTAAGAACCACATTCCTGTAAGGCTTAGAGAGGATCTCATGTTAAATAGTGTTGAATTAATATGGCTACATGTTTACCTGCCTCACCCAAAGCCCATTCTTGTGGGAAGCTGCTATAGACTACCAAGTGCTAAGTCAGTATCTGGATAAATGTGTGAAATGCTTGATAATGTATGTGATATCAACATAGAGCTATATTTTCTTGGTGATTTCAATATTGACTGGCTTTCATCAAGCTGCTCACTCAAGAAAAAATGTCAAACTGTAACCAGTGCCTGCAACCTGGTTTAGATTATCAGTCAACCTTCCAGGGTAGTTACACATAGTACAGGAATGAAATCATCAACATGGATTGATCACATCTTTACTAATGCTGCAGACATTTTCTTGAAAGCAGTATCCAGATGCCTAGGATGTAGTGATCACAATATCTAGGAAAACCAAAGTTCCAAAGTCTGGGCCTAATATAGTGTATAAGAGGTCATACAATACATTTTGTAGTGATTCCTATGTTGTTAACGTAAAGAATATTTGCTGGTCTGTGGTGTGTAATGAGGAGCAACCAGACGCTGCACTTGACACATTTATGAAATGTCTTATTCCAGTTACTAATAAGCATGCGCTCATTAATTAAGAAAATTACTGTAAAAACGGTTAAATCCCCTTTGATTGACGAGGAACCGAAAAAGTGTATGGTTGAGAGGGATGAGGCAAAAGGAATGGCAAATAAGTCTGGCAGCACAACCGATTGGCAAACGTATTGCAAATTGAGAAATCATGTGACTAAACTGAAAAAAAGAAGAAGAAACTATACTATGAATCAAAGATAAATTATATAAAGAATGATAGTAAAAAGCTTTGGAAAAAAGCGAACTCAGCTCCATCATTCATTGAATCAGATGTATCATTCGTCAAAAAACCCACTGATATTGCCAATTACTTTAATGATTTATTATTTGTCAAGATTAGCAAATTTAGGCATGACATGCCAGCAGCAAACACTGACACTACACATTCAAGTATATCTGACCAAATAATGATAGACAAGAATTGTAATTTTGAATTCTGTAAAGTGAGTGTGGAAAAGGTGAAAAAAATATTGTTGTCAATCAACAATGACAAGCCACTGGGGTCTGACAACTTGGATGGAAAACTACTGATGATATTGCCACTATTTGCGATATTTTCAATTTAAGTCTACAAGAAAGTGTGTGCCCTCAGGCCTGGAAGGAAGCAAAAGTAATTCTGGTATTTCGCTACACTCGCATTAACATCTGCTAACCATGTGTATGTGACAAATAAAATTTGATTTTGATTTGAAGTCATTCCGCTAACCAGGAATTGTAAAGCCCCCTTTATTGGCTCAAATAGCCTACCAATCAGCCGGTTACCAACCCTGAGTAAACTTTTGGAAAAAAATGTGTTTGACCAGATACAATGCTATTTCACAGTAGACAAATTGACACCAGACTTTCAATGATAAAGGGACAATAGAGAGCTGAGTACAGGCCATTAGCACATTTGGTAGGCTATTAATGACAATCAGAGGCATCAGAGCACAGCTTTGGAGAACCCTAGTTACCGTGACTCAACAGTCATGTGGAATTTGACTGTGGTCATGACTCCTGACTGTCGGTATGGCGGTAATATGGTCACCATAAGAGCCCTAGTCTCAGAGTAGGAGTGCTGGTTTAGGATCAGTTTAACCATTTAGATAATTTGAATAAGAATAACTGGACAGGGGAGAGCTGATCCTAGATCAGCACTTCTACTATAAAACACTTCACACATACGGCCCCAGCTCTGTACTCACCTGGTACAGAAGTCTTGGAAAGGCCTCCTGATGGGGAAGCCTGTACGGCGGATCTTTACTGTCTCCAGCATCCCTGAGTATCTGAGCTGGTTCAGCACCACCGTCTGGTCAAACTGCTCAGGCATCTGAGGGCAGGAAAGTGGACGGAAATATGTAATACTGCGGCGGTTTGATGTTACACATTAGTAGTGCAGCAGATGAGTGGGCACACACTGTGCAGAGGGAAACCTTGTGAACCCAGTCGCTATTAGCTATGTAAATACAACCTAGTATTGACAAATCTGAAATGATTTGGGGTTTGTAATGATTTGTACTTGTGTAACTTTTCCTCGATAAGTCACTCAATCAGATGACGTGATTGCTTGTACAGTGCTTTTTATAACGCCGTTGTCACAGGCAATACATCAGATGTCATTAGGCAACTGGAAAACCAGTGTTCATATTTGTGTGTTAAGAAAATACATACGTTTAGTTTGAGACCACTAGAGACGCAGCCCTGACTTCTTAAACAAAGTCATAAATTTAACAAGTTGAGACGACATAACTGATGAGGTCTACAACCATCTCACAGCCCCTACTGTAAAACCCTCCATTCATACTCTCATATAATGCATATCTCTCATTCATGAATCTAAGCCCTTTAACACAAAACACGCAGGAGCACACAGGAATATCTGTCATTCACAAATCAAAGCCCTTTCATTTGCTTGGCCATTTTAGAGACGTCTCCACCAGCAACAGATACGAAAGGCATTGGGGGAAGGAAGGGGAGTGTGTGAGCGAAAGCCTAGTGGAAGTCATTATGTGGTACCCCTCACCCTTAACCTCAGTGGGCGTAGGGGGGTAGCAATAAGAGGGCGCTTTCATACCTCATGTATTGCCCCTTTTATTTCAATTTCATTGAAAGGGCAGAGATCTAGATAGACCCATTCTGGCCAAGAGAAGAAGCGATCAGATTCACCAATGGACACAGATCACTGGTTGAATGACGCCCTGTAAGAGCAATAGGCTAAGGGAACACCTTATTAGCATAATTGTATTTGCATAATGAGCCTAACTAGCCGTCGTTGTGTCACAAAGCCCTGTGTCATAGGAAGCTGCCGTCTGACTCTTTCTTTCTTTTTCTGACTGACTGTCATTGTCTGGTTTTGACCAACCCGATTGTCTGTATGTCAGATGTGCTACCTCTCTTTGTATATCACTCTCTCTTCCATCTCTGTTTTTAATTCTCTGATTTTAAAAAGCAGTTTGTCTGTCAGACAGCTGCCCTCTCTTTCTGTCTCTCTTTTGCTCTCCCGCTCTTTCTCTGTCACTTTCTGACTTTTGAAACATTGCTTGTTTGTCAGAGAGCTGCAGGTCATATCCCTCTTTACCTCTCTCTCTGTGTTGCAAATTCTACTCTAATAAAGTACTCTTTATTTTTCCTCAGTCTGATTTTAAACCCCACAGCTGTCATTTCAGGAAGCCACAGTGGGCTACTCTCTCTGACATTCAGTTTCTATATGTAAACAGATAGTGAGTATGGGCTCAGGGAGAGCAAGAGCTACACCATGTATATGAAATAACTACTGTAGGCCTACGTCATACTCAGAACTTACCCAGTAAAATGTGTATTCTGTCTCTTTTGTTTTATTAATTCCCTCACTTCAGGGGCGCTACATTCCTCCCTTCAGTGGCACTACATCCCTCACTTCAGTGGCGCTACATTAACACATTTGGCCAAAAGGCAAAAAAATAATAAAATAAATTCTTATAGACCAGAAGACCCACAACCTCTTTACAAAAAAGTGCAGGGTCAGGCCTTTTGCCCGTCAATTAAAGTTACATATTGCACCTTTAAAAATCTAGTATGTGAATGTAAATCTAGATCCAAAATATTGAATTCAAAGTTCCCAAACTTCAATCAATCAATCAATTGGCATGATTACAAACAAGCATCAGCCACGGCCTCTCTCTCTCTCTGAAGGGAACGCATAGTCTGAGAAAGCAAAACCTTATCTCTTCACACCAAATGTCTAACTAAAGACCAAGCTGGTCATTCAGTTGGACAAAAGAGGGTGTGTTCAGGTGGTCATGGGGGTTGGGAACTCTGAGGGAAAAGTCAAATATGGACAAGAGAGAGGAGAGAATGCCTCCCCCCTTACAAATCACCATATGTATAGCAACAAAAAGCTGAATTATTAGTATACATACAGTATTATATCAATGATTGTAAATAAAATCAATAAGAGAATCCATCATCTCAGTTGATGAGAATATCAACAGGTATTTTCTCTCTGTAAGTAACCAAAAAATAATATCACATAAGCTGATTATCACATGTCAAACATTGGTAAAAACTAGGTTTGCAAAAAGCAGCACACATATAAATGGTGCATTGTTTAAATTAACAGTGTCCCAAAGAGCAGTGCATTTCAAAGGTTGAGAGACGAATAATAGAGCGAGCTGTGGTGACACATCTGTTTGTTTTTAACCGAAATGTCACATCTTTATCAATCTCCTTATCAATTCATTTTGGTCATGCCGTGAGCAAAATCAATGAACTGCAACAGCACAACAAATACACATCTAATATTGACACATAACTGGCAATATCAGAAGAGTTGTCCCTTTCGCCAGCCAATCAAATGGTGTGTCCTCACCAAAAATGCTAGCCCTAGATAATGAATGTGATGGCACAACAATCAATAACTTTAGCTAGCAAATGCAACAAGAAACCCCTTCGCCATGCCAACACTGAACCGTGCACCTTTTCAGTCTTCCATTTCCACTCCACCACGGAAGCCACTCTTTCAGGTAAAAACATACTCCAGTGCCACAAACAAAGCCTAATGCACACTAGCCGAGCGATAACACTTTCCATTTAAACTACATTGCCTCTTACCATGCAATGCAGCGTAGTCTCTCATTCCATCTCTAACAATAAGCCAAGAGTTCCGTATCAAGGCAGAGAGATATAGACAGATGACAGAAGTTCCTAAAAGCTGGGTCTCTCTCTCCAACACACACACAAGAATAAACACAAGCAGAGAATGAACAAAGCCTTTTGCCAGCTCCGCTTCTCTTTATGTGTGTGGGGGCGGTTACCATGGAGATGCGTCCCATGCTGAGGCTAATTTGTATGGGCCACTTGTAGGGACTGTTGGGGAGGGTGGGGAGAAGTGTGTGTGTGTATCAGTGTGTGTATGTGTGAGTGAACATTTTTGTGCCTGTGTATGTTCTATGTAAGTGCATATGTGTGTGTGCGTGTCTTTGCCTGTGTGTGTGTGTGTGTGTGTGTGTGCGTGTCTTTGCCTGTGTGTGTGTGTGTGTGTGTGTGTGTGCACAGGGGGAAAGGGAATAGTGGACAAAAACAGTGCACTCTGGAAATACGAGGAGCGGGCATCCGGGAACAAAAGCTGTTCATTTTTAAACATGTTCCAATATCCTCACTAGCATACCCACGTCGAATGAATCAATGTATGTATTGGGCAGGCATTGCACTCATGGAACATTCTATTTTGCAGCGTGACCCAAATGAGTTACCCTCCAGTGCAGGCATTGTAACATTGGCTGAAATAGTACTCACACAACCATTTCATGTTTCAAAATGATTTCTTTATCCAGATTAAGGGTGCTGCTATGGAATCCCCTATGGCTCCTAACTATGCTAATTTGTATGTGGGTTACATAGAGAAACAGTCAATTCACTAAGATCTACATGGATATTATGGCAGAGGCGGGCAATGTTCGTTCCCTTGGACTGTAGTGCTATGCAGTGAAAACTCTTTTGAATCTGCTGGGGACTCACATGCTATTAAGTGTACGGTATGCGACATGTTTGCAGACGTCATGGAGAAAGGTCAGATGGACACCTTCATGTGTGAAAAATGTATTGAACTCGATGCAGCTAAAGAAAGGATTATTGAACGGAATAAGGCTTGAACTGAATAAGGATTCTTAGAGTCTATCGGCATCTTTAAATGCTTCCTATCAAAACATCCAAGAGGATTATAATGGGACCTTCCTGGGATATGATCAGTTTCCGCCATTGTACCCCTCTACTAGTTTGAACCAGATTTATGGTTGCTCATTGTTCAACTCCAGTTGAGTGTGAATTGATGTGTGTCGGAACCAGGAAGAAGGAGAAGAATCGTTCCCGGCGCGCCTGCTTTGTTACCCCGCGTACAGACTTAAGACTCAAATTGCTTTGAGCCCCTGTCCCGTCTGTCTTCTACCGGGGACGTACATGTTCCTTCCATGGCTGTGAAAGCTACTGTCCTATAGTGAATCAACTGCCTGGACCCCTGTGGCCCCCCTCCCCTGGGCCGTGCTCTCTGTCTCAGAGCTCTGTCCTTCTGGCTGTTGCAGGCCTGCACACAGCCGGCGGTTCAGCGGCCCTCCCCTGGGCCGTGCTCTCTGTCTCAGAGCTCTGTCCCTCTGGATGTTGCAGGCCTGCACACAACCGGCGGTTCAGCGGCCCTCCTCTGGGGTAGTTATGTGGCTCTGGCTCTGCAGTCTGCTACGAGGCCGGAACA
Source organism: Oncorhynchus tshawytscha (assembly GCF_018296145.1). Lineage (NCBI taxonomy): Eukaryota > Metazoa > Chordata > Actinopteri > Salmoniformes > Salmonidae > Oncorhynchus > Oncorhynchus tshawytscha. The sequence goes on from NC_056438.1 coordinate 37,930,200, forward strand.
TTCCGGCCGATTATGATAGTTCGATGGTGCACATATATCTGTACCTGGGGCAAGGACTGTGTTTTCCTGGGGCAAAAGTTCAGGATATCACCAGGTTGCTTCCTGAGGCTGTGCGTCAGTCACTGGGGGCTGAAACTGTTATAGTTCAAGACATTAAGTTGGCTAGATCAGAGCAGCTTAAAAAAATATTTTATAGACCTTGTTAACAAGCTGAAAGACTTAAAGAAGTGTCCGTTCACCTCTGCCCCTCTTCCTCTGCTTGGTCATAGAAGTGGCAGATTCAGTAGACTGCTAGTACTCCTTGACTGGCTGAAAGTCTACTGTCTATATGCAGGCATGACTTTTATTGACAATTTTGATACATTTCAGGGATGATGGAATTCACCCAAATCACCTTGACGCGTGCGTGAACACTATCTAATCAGTACAAGGCAGCTCTAAGAAATGGACTCTTAAGGTCTTTTACTAGTCCTGCTATGGCTAGAAAGGAGGGTACTGCCATTAGCACTTTTACTCATTTGCATTGTAAAATGAAGCCGCTGCTGTCTCAGGTAATCCCTACTGTAATTACGTCTCAACGCCCCCAGAAAACAGCGATAGATAAGCAACATGTAGGGCGGATTGAGGTCAATTTCAACAATTTAATTTTCATTGCTATGCAGCCTTTTGTTTTGAATAATAGGTTGGCATGTAATGATCTGGCTTTTATTGACACTGCAGGTGATTTCAAAGCCAAAAATGGTTTGAAATGCATACACCTAAAGGTGGTGGTGTTGCTATCTATACAAAAAGTCACCTTTCTGTGTCTCTTTTAAAGGCTACTTCTAGTCCTAAACTATTTTAATTTCTAGTTTAAATCTTCAACTAGGTTCTAATTCTAAAGTAACTCATCTAAAGTAACTCATCTACTGATCTCCCTCCACTAAGAAATGGTTGTTAACTAGTCTCACTGATTTAATAGCTTATTTTTTACTTCTAAAATGTTTGTCAAAAGTGACTTTAACCTGTCCTGGGGAAACCAAGACTCAAGACTGTTTAAAGGATTTTTGTAATAACCTAAATCTCACTCAGTTGATTACCAAGCCCACATGTCCAAATCTGAGGGATCCTACTAACTAAACATGAATTGACCTTATGTTTACAACCCCCCTGAGAAATGTGTGGCTAATGGTGTTTTCTCCTAGGAAATTAGTGGTCACTGTCCTATTGTTCGTATTATAGATGTTAGGACTGATAAGGCAATACAACTACTGCCCACTCAACTACTGACCACAACTACTGACCACAACCTCACAACTTCTGACCACAACCCCACAATTGCTGACCACATCTAGTGACCACAACCACACAACTTCTGACCACAACCACACAAATAGTGACCATAACATCACAACTTCTGAACACAACTACTGACTAAAACTATTGACCACAACTACTGACTTCAACCCCACAACTTCTGACCACAACCACAAAACTACTGGCCTACAACTTTTGACAACATAACTACTGACCACAACCACACAACTTTAGACCACAACCACACAACTGCTGACCACAGCTAGTTACTACAACCACACAATTACTGACCACAAACATACAACTTCTGACCACACAACTACTGACCACACATGTAAATAACCATAGCTACTGACCACCACAATTACTGACCACAACTACCTGGACACAACTACTGACCAGCACCACACAACTACTGACCACAAACACACAACTTCTAACCACAACCACACAACTTCATAACACACACCGACTGACTCGACTACTGAACAACTCCTGACCACAACCACACAACTACAGAACACAACCACACAACTCCTGACCACAACCACACAACTACTGGCTACAACTACTGACCACAACTACTAAACCACAACTACTGACCACAATTACTGACCACAAACATATATCTGCTGACCACAACAACACAATCACTGACCCAAGTTACTGACTACAACCACAAAACTTATGACCAGAACTGCTGACCATAACCACACAATGGCTGACCACAATTAATGATGACAACCACTAAAATACTGACCACAACCACACAACTACTGACCACAACTACTGACCACAACCATACAACTTTTGACCATAACCACACAATGGCTGACCACAATTAATGATGACAACCACAAAAATACTGACCACAACCACACAACTACTGACCACAACCACACAACTACTGACCACAAGAACACAACTACAGACCATAAAACTGACCACCCCAACTGACTCGTCTACTGAACAACTCCTGACCACAACTACTGACCAAAACCACACAACTACAGAACACATCTACAGCATCGGTGGGACCCTCGTGGGACGGTTGAGCTAACATAGGCTAATGTGATTAGCATGAGGTTATAATTAACAAGAACATTTCCCAGGACATGGACATATCTGATATTGGCAGAACGCTTAAATTCTTGTTAATCTAATTTCACTGTCCAATTTACAGTAGCTATTACAGTGAAATAATACCATGCTATTGTTTGAGGAGAGTGCACAATTATGAACTTGAAAATGTATTAATAAAAACAATTAGGCACATTTGGGCAGTCTTGATATCAAATGTTGAACAGAAATGCAATGGTTCATTGGATCAGTCTAAAACTTTGCACATACACCGCTGCCATCTAGTAGCCAAAATCTAAATCTAAATCTGAGCTGGAATAATTACATTATGGTCTTTCTCTTGCATTTCAAAGATGACGGTACAAAAAAAAGAAAGAAATGTCTTTGTATTATCTTTTACCAGAAATGGCAGATTTTTAATGTAATATCTACATATTGTGGTTCCTCCTTTAAAAGTTGCGTTATACTGCGGCACACCTTGCGTGCTGCTGCAGCATTCTGTGGCACGTCATTTAATTCTCAGACATTTCTTCTGTAACTGCAAGTAATTGCTAGTTTGACCACAAGAGGGCATCTTTGAGAAGCATTTGGTAATAACATAGTATATGGGATTGATTTTAAGAAATTTGGCTTAATTAGATTAATATTAAAGGTGTTTCCATTCAGAGAAAAACGACAAACGAAACCCTAAGGGAAATGTGGTTTCCGATGGAATGGAAAATATGGCGCTGTACGTGTACGTCGGGAGTAGGCTACAGGATTGGAGGATTCTAAATGGTTTGCCTTCATTAAACAACTTTGTGTAAATCAGTGATATTTATTCCCATATTATTTCATTATGGATCCATAAGTAAATAACATCTGCATTTTGAAAGAGTATTTTTTATCTTTATTTTATTAACGAAATGTGGTTATTTGTGTATTAGGCTACTGTGCAGTTTCCGTTAGGATGGAAAAGAAAATATGGCTCTGTGCAATGTGACGCTCATCAATTCAGAGCATTGTAAGATAGTCTGAATTTACGAACTGACAATTTCGCTCTCGGAGCGCACACTGGATGTTCGGGTTTAGCGTTCTGGCCTTACAACGGTAGTCAAGCACCCAAGCGAACGTTGGCTAGTTACATCCAGACACAAATGAGACCACTCTTACCATTTTACCCGTCCTAGCAGAGCTGGTAAAGTAGTTGTGTTAACCAGAGCGTTGGTGACTGTAAATGTGCTGCTGGAAACAATTTAATTACGCTTTTTTCCCGATGTTTACTGACACCGGACATATTCAACGGGTGTTGAGCGCTTGTAAAGTAATTATTCTGCGCTCTGGTACACTCAGACGAGAGTGCTCTGAAGTCCGTGTAGATCGTAGGATGGACACACAACATTTTTAACAACGTTCTTTTCTGATAAAAACGATTTCATTGCATCCGCCGTGGAGCCCAGTTTCATAATATGACAATATGTCCCAGCTGCTTGCTGTCTTTCTGAAGTGATGTGACATTTGTTTTTGTGCATAATGCCTTATTTTAATTCCTTTTTTCACCCTGCTAGCTCCTATTAGTTCTATTGAGCACCGTGGCACAAACTTGCCTTCCAAACAGTCTATTCCAGCTTATTGCTCAACGTCACAATGCCTGCTTCATTATTGTTGGCAATGAGACCTGTTCACGTTGTTTTATAGTTCAAATGTAAACATCAAAAATAATATTGGAACTCTACAGTCTTCCCATTGTTTCCTTATGGAGGAAATATAGGTATGTCTGTGTATATTTTGATTTTTTTCAAGTCGGACGACATTTTAATAATGAGAATCTCCTCTTTCTAAGTATGTAAGCCTGGGCAGCTAGCTCAGTTGTCATCAAATGCTAGCCCGAAAATACTTTTTAATTAATATAGAATTAATGATTAGTTTCACAGTGTTATCTGACAAAGGTATTGATGTGAGTTTTTGTTCCTCTGCCTCCCCACACACTGTTTACACCATATCAATTGGGTGCCAGTAATATCAAAGTCTCTGCAATAGTGTGTGGTTTCTTGGCATTCCCTCAACCAGCTTCATGAGGTAGTCACCTGGAATGTTTTTCAATTAACAGGTGTGCCTTGTTAAAAGTTCATTTGTGGAATTCCTTTTCTTCTTAATGCATTTGAGCCAATCAGTTGTGTTGTGACAAGGTAGGGGTGGTATACAGAAGAAAGCCCTATTTGGTAAAAGACCAAGTCCATTTTATGGCAAGAACAGCTCATATAAGCAAAGATAAATGACAGTCCATCATTACTTTAAGGCATGAAGGTCAGTGAATCCAGAACATTTCAAGAACTTTGAAAGTTTCTTCAAGTGCCGTCGCAAAAACCATTGAGCACTATGATGAAACTGGCTCTCATGAGGACCGCCACAGGAAAGGAAGACCCAGAGTTATCTCTGCTGCAGAGGATAAGTTCATTAGAGTTAACTGCACCTCAGATTGCTGCCCAAATAAATGCTTCACAGAGTTCAAGTAACAGACACATCTCAACATCAACTATTCAGAGGAAACTGCGTGAATCAGGCCTTCATGGTCGAATTGTTGCAAATAAACTATTACTAAAGGACACCAATAAGAAGAATTGACTTGGACATTAGAATTGACTAAAGGACACCAATAAGAAACACGAGCAATGGACATTAGACCGTTGGAGTCCAAATTTAAGATTGGATTCCAAATGCAGTGTCTTTGTGAGAAGCAGAGTAGGTGAACGGATGATCTCCACATGTGTGGTTCCCACGGTGAAGTATGGAGGAGGTGGTGTGATGGTGTGGGGGTGCTTTGCTGGCGACACTGTAGGTGATATATTTAGAATTCAAGGCATACTTAAGCAGCATGGCTATCACAGCATTCTGCAGCGATATGCCATCCCATCTGGTTTGCGCTTAGTGGGACTATCGTTTGTTTTTCAACAGGACAATGACCCAAAACACACCTCCAGGCTGTGTAAGGGCTATTTGACCAAGGAGAGTGATGGAGTGCTGCATCAGATGACCTGGCCTCCAAAATCAACCGACCTCAAACCAATTGAGATGGTTTGGGATGAGTTGGACCGCAGAGTGAAGGAAAAGCAGCCAATAAGTGTTCAGCATATGTGGGAACTCCTTCAAGACTATTGGAAAAGCATTCCTCATGAAGCTGGTTAAGAGAATGCCAAGAGTGTGAAAATATGTCATCAAGGCAAAGGTTGGCTACTTTGAAGAATATTAAATATTTGTTTAACACTTTTTTGGTTACTGCATGATTCCATATGTGTTATTTCATACTTATGATGTCTTCACTATCATTCTACAATGTAGAAAACAGTAAAAAAACAACAACCTTTGAATGAGTAGGTGTGTCCAAACTTTTGACTGGTACTGTATATATTATAATAACAATAGTGTATACTATAGCGATACAATATACTACATTGTTTGTTCGTTCATTGGTTAATTCACAATCAGTCACAAATAGAGAATGTAGTTGTAATTGAAACAATGGGCCACAGTCAATTGCTCCCCCCAGCAACACAATGTATCAATGAATGTATCAGGACTAATGAAAGAACCAATAAGTACTTCATTGATCAGTTGACTAATTGACAACTAATCGGTCCAAATGTACCCCTTGTCCTTGGCCCTTTGATGTTTGCAGATATGTAATGTGTGGGTAAGTATTGGTGGGACTTCCATATTGCTTAAACCTTATAGATCTATAAAGGGTTAGGGAGAAAATGTAGACCAGCTGAACCATTTGTTTCCACTGCCTCCTTCTTTCCTTTCCTCCTTTCCTTCCGTTTCATGCTGAACATGTTTTAATCTTTGACAGGAGCCACTGACTCAATTTGACTCCTCATTCTGGGCTCAGGCTGTATGTCATGTGTGTACATTAACCAAGCCTTGCAAACTCCCTAGAGATCATAGGGCAGCAAAGGGCCGAACTCCCATTTTATTGCTATAGTGTGTTAGTGTGTGTGTGGTCAGGGAAGAGGAGTGTTGCCTTTTTATACACAGTCAATGATTGGATTCCCACACTTTAAAAAAAGATATGGATTTTTCTTTATTCATTGATGGCCTTGCCCTATGTTAAAAAGATTGTATTCAAGGAAGAGGAGTATAACGTAAAGTTTATATATGTAGGAGCTTACCTTGTGAGTGTTCGGCTTGATGCATCGCACAAAAAAGGGGTTCGAAGTACTGAGGTTGGCCATCAGTGAGTGCAAGGAATTCTGGGTAAAAAAATATATTAAACGTTAGCTAACTCTGACACTGTTACACTTCAGTATTGTTAGGGATGCTGATTATTATGCACTTTCCATGTTTATGATATAAAGGCAAATACAAACAAGGGACAAGGGTCAATTAAATGGTCACTGCATTATGTACGGAACAAAAATATAAACGCAAAGTGTTGGTCCCATTTTTCATGCGCTGAAATAAAATATCCCACTTTTTTGGTTACTACATGATTCCATATGTGTTATTTCATAGTTTTGACATCTTCACTATTATTCTACAATGTAGAAAATAGTAAAAAATAAAGAAAAACCCTTGAATGAGTAGGTGTGTCCAAACTTTTGACTGGTACTGTGTACAGTCCCTCGACTGGTTAGTGCAGATAAATGTAAGACAATTATCGTCACTGACCTTAAACTGGGAACTGACAGTGGGTCTCCTGTGCTTGGAGCTGCATTTGAGGGTGTCCTGCTTGTTACGGCTCGAGACGTGCTCAAAGAGGTCGTACACAAAGTCCAACCTGATGCACACGCACACACACGCGCACACATGCACACACACAGAATAAGTGTTACAATGTGCACGTTTGAATATCCAACTTTATCCAGCTCTGCATGACCCTCAATTAAAAATAAAACCCCTATTCAATTAATTCAAAACAGTAGTGCAGAATGTATGAATTGTTCACTTACGGATGGTTGCATCTCAAATAGCACCCTATTTCATATATAGAGTACTACTTTTAGGCTATGGTTAAAATGTCTGCACTGCATAGGGAATAGGGCGCAAATCAAGATTGAACATTATAGAATTGCCGCTTACCTGCTTTCTCTAAGCAGGTTGAGGATGTCATCCCTGAAAGTGTCTCGATTCTTCTCCAGAATGCCCCTCACGTCATACAACACCTAGAGCACACCAACTACTTTAATGATTTTGTTCGTCGGCAAGATTAGCAAACTTAGCCGTGACATGCAAGCAACAAATGCCGACACTACACATCCAAGTATAAATTACCAAGTTATTATGAAAGAAATGCATTCCAATTTTGATTTCCGAAAAGTGAGTGTGGAAGAGGTGAAAAAATTATTGTTGACTATCAACAATGACAAGCCACCGGGGTATGACAACTTGGATGGAAAATTACTGAGGAAAATAGAGTACGATATTGCCACTTTGCAATATCTTCAATATAAACCTACAAGAAAGTGTTTGGAGGGAAGCAAAAGTCAGTCCACTACCCAAGAACAGAAAAGCCCCCTTTACTTGCTCAAAAAAAATTATAGGACACGCACTCTACACACTGATTTGTTATGATAAGTGTTATTAAATATGTAATGTCATATTTTAAATTGTATACAACTGATTTAATGTTGCTGGACCTAGGGTTGCAAAGGGTCGGTAACTTTCCATGGGAAGTTAAGCCCGGGAATTTAGGGAATTTTGCTTAAATTAATCTAAAAAGTTAGCTTACAACAAGTGAACCTTTTTTTCTGTGATTCACATAAGGCAATTCTAGGTCTTGTGACATATTTTGGTTAAACTATCCCCAATTCAATGGATTTGCAACCCTCTGCATGCACAGTGCATTCTTCCATCACATGTACAGCTGATTCTCAAGATCTTGCACACTAACGAGATGCTATTGAGCCCACACTACTACACAGTCTGAGCCAAGGACAACATGCTTTCTGTTAAATTTTGATTACAATACTGGGTGGGGTGAATATATTTTATGACATACATAATTTTTTTTGGTGTTAACTAGTAAATAGTAGCCTAAAACAAAGTGTGTTTAAATCATTTATAACTTGTTAACAATTTCTGCTTGTTAGTTTTTGCTACCATGTAGGTTTTTAGCTTGCTTGAGCCTGCTAACTGAGTGTTAATTCAACTATTTCCATACATGTTTCATTTTAAAAAATTTTATCTTACAAAGGAGTTGTTTAATCTAACTGCTTAACTATTTATCTGTACATGGAGTTTTTTGGGTTAAAAAAAATAATAATTCTAATCTTTACAGGAAAATGCCACGGGCACTATCTGGTGTGTGGAGACATTTCACTGCAGATAATGTAGAAGGAAAAGCTGTGTACATTTGAAAATACTGTGCCAAATAATATGTGAAGAATGAAATAAAGATGCAGAATCATCTGGCCAAGTACATAAAGTTTCCTCAGCGCACACAAGCAACCTTTGACAAAAGTCCCTCTACTTCTACTTGAGGTGAAAATGATTAATCAGACACCTTATCGATAGCAACAGCTCATGGTCCTCCTGGAATCAGACGTTAGACCCAATGGAGGAAAGTAGTCAGAGAAATGCTGATGAATGTCTTGCTCGAGCTGTGTATGCAGCTGGTTCATCTCTGATCCTCACAGGCAATGTGTATTGGAAGAGATTTCTGAATGTTCATCTCCCAGCATACACCCCTCCAACCAGACATGCTTTATCTACATATTTGCTGGATGCAGAGTTCAACAGAGTTCAAGTGAAGGTCAAGCAAATCATAGAGAAAGCAGACTGTATTGCAATCATCTCTGATAGGTGGTCAAATGTTTGTGGGCAAGGAATAATTAACTACATCATCTCCACCACTCAGCCAGTATTCTACAAGAGCACAGACACAAGGGACAACAGACACACCAGTCTCTACATTGCAGATGAGCTGAAGGCAGTCATCAATGACCTTGGACCAGAGAAGGTATTTGCACTGGTGACAGACAATGCTGCGAACATGAAGGCTGCTTGGTCTAAAGTGGAGGAGTCCTACCCTCACATCACACCTATTGGCTGTGCTGCTCATGCATTTAACCTTCTCCTTAAGGACATCATGGCACTGAAAACAATGGATACACTTTACAAGAGAACCAAGGAGATGGTTAGGTATGTGAAGGGTCATCAAGATATAGGAGCAATCTACCTCACCAAGCAAAGTGAGAAGAATAAGAGCACCACATTGAAGCTGCCCAACAACACCCGTTGGGGTGGTGTTGTTATCATGTTTGACAGTCTTCTGGAGGGGAAAGAGTCTCTCCAAGAAATGGCCATATCACAGTCTGCTGATATGGATAGCCCCATCAAGAGGATCCTCCTGGATGATATATTTTGGGAGAGAGTGGTAAGCAGCCTGAAACTCCTGAAACCTATAGCAGTAGCCATTGCACGGATTGAGGGAGACCATGCCATCCTATCTGATGTTCAGACTCTGCTTGCAGATGTAAGAGAAGAAATTGGTGGCCATCTGGGCAAATTTGAGGCTTTTTGAGCCTGACAATGAGCCACCCTCAACAAGGTTGGAAATTGACAGTGAAGATGAGGCCTCAGACTCTGATGTTCAAGAAGTGGACATTGAGGAGGTCCAGGGAGAAGACATGGAAGCCTGAGAGGAAGACAACCAAAGCTGTTGTTTCGAGACTCATTTTACAGAAGTATGTTGAAAACGTTTTTGGGAGATACGATGGATCTTTGGGATCATTCAATATTCCCTTTCTTTTGTTGTTCAGTGAAATCATCCAATGTGAAGGGTCAACTCATTTAATTAAAGTTAAATCCGTATCTAAATTGTTTAAAAAAAATGAAATAGCAAGGATTTAATCATTGCAATTATGTCTACTTATGATAAGGTAAAAGGTTTCTGTTTCTGTCTCCATTCCACGCCTGACCTTAGAGAGCCGTTTTATTTCTCTATTTGGTTAGGTCAGGGTTTGATGTGGGGTGGGCATTCTATGTTCTATTTTCTATGTTTTGTATTTCATTGTTTTGGCCGGGTATGGTTCTCAATCAGGGACAGCTGTCTATCGTTGTCTCTGATTGGGAACCAGCCCTTTTTCCCACCTGTGATTGTGTGTAGTTAACTTTGTTTGTGGCACATAGCCCTGAAGCGTGCGTCACGTTTGTTTTTGTATTGTTTATTGTTTTTGTCGGCGTCATCATCCTAATAAAAAGGAATATGTACGCTCACCACGATGCGCTTTGGTCTACTTCTTTCAACGGCTGTGACACTCCATATGATATGGTAAATATATCCAATGCAAAAAACATCAACATTTAAATGGTATTAAAATTAATTTGCATATATTCCCATTAATTCCCATATATTCCCGTTAATTCCCATGGAAAGTTTCCACTTCTGAATATTCCCCAAAATGTGCAACCCTAGCTGGACCCCAGGAAGAGGACCTGCTGCCTTGTCAGCAGCTAATGGGGATCCTTAATAAATAAAAGTACACCACCAGAGAGCAGCAAATAGCGGTGAGACGAATGCAACATTCAATAGCACACACATTTGTCTACTAAGTACAGTACGTGTTGTTTGCCAGAGCTGCTGTCTGCTTTGCAAATGCTGTCCTGTTGTGTCTAACGTGCTCCTGTGTCATGGTAACACTTTAAACCTAAAGGTATGATGCTATATAACATGGTATTAGCCTGTAGTCCTATCCTGGGGCTAATAAGATGTTATGTTTCTCTATGTGTCCGAATTTCAACTCAAAACGCACTGTATTTAGCGAGGATCCTTATGAGATGACGATAAGCTCCTGACAAGTCTTAAAATGCATTGTACAGGCATCATATTGCATTATACCTGTGGTATTAACTAAAGTGTTACAGACAGGAACAACTCTTACCTCGCCTGCATAGTGTCTCACTCCAAAGTTGTGCACAGCAACGCGTGGTTTCACATAAAATTGGTTTTTCTGTAACATGAGAAAAGATTTGCGTTAGCATTATCGGCTATTCACCACATAATGCTGTTAGCGACACCATGCAATTGAGCCAACATTATTTAGAATATGACAATTGTGTGGATAACATCTCCTACAATGAAGGATCAATGAAATAGACAAGAATTTAATGAATTCCCATATTTTTCTTTATCATAATTTCAGACTCAGAAACAAAGTCTAAGAGATCTGCACGCCTATATACTACATTAGCTATATTGTTACGTACAGTAAGTGGGATGAAAAGGTAGTTGAATCAATGAAATCTAAATAAGTAATATTATTATATATTATTATTCCATTTCAGGACAAGAAACTGAAGCTATTATGCCAAAAATGTACCCTTTCAAAATCCTTTAAGCAGTTCTGGATATCTCAAAATATCATAACTCATTCATTATATCCAGGGTTGGGGAGTAACAGTAATCTGTTACATGTAAGGGATTGCAAAAAAAACGGTAACTGTAATCTGTTATGTTACCAGCAAAAATATTGTAATCAGATTACAGATACTTTTGAAAAACTAGATTACTTTTAAATTCAGAAAGGACCTTTGCGAAAAAAAATGTTTCACACTTCTCTGTTCTCAATGACATTCACATTAGCATTGAAAAAAGGCACAAGTTTAAGTTTGTTCCACCTGAGCGAGCCTGACCACAAGTCAGAGACCACTATGATGACACACCAAATGTGTTTGATCGATCGTGGGAAAAGGCTTTTGTAGGCTACAATCCAAGGTCCTTTGGAATTACCTGGATTTCTGCATAAATTGGTCATAAAATTTCATCTGACCTTCATCTAAGTCACAACAATAGACAAACACAGTCTGCTTAAACTAATAACACACAAACAATTATATGTTTTCATGTCTTTATTGAACACACCATGTAAACATACACAGTCTAGGGTGGGAAAAGTATGTGAACTTGGATTTAATAACTGGTTGACCCTCCTTTGGCAGAAATAAACTCAACCAAATGTTTTCTGTAGTTGCATATCAGACCTTCACAAAGGTCAGGAGGAATTTTAGACTATCTTTACAAAACTGATTCAGTTTAGCAATATTCTTAGGATGTCTGGTGTGAACCACTCTCGAGGTCACGCCACAGCATTTTAAACCGGGTTGAGGTCCGGACTCTGACTGGGCCACTCCAGAAGGCATATTTTCTTCCGTTCAAGCCATTCTGTTGTTGGCTTGTTGCAACACCCAACTTCTGTTGAGCTTCAATTGGCGGACAGATAGCCTACCATTCTCCTACAAAATGTCTTGATAAACTTTGGAATTCATTTTCCCGTCGATGATAGCAAGTTGTCCAGGCCCTGAGGCAGCCCCAAACCATGATGCTCCCTCCACCATACTTTATAGTTGGGATGAGGTTTTGATGTTGGTGTGCTGTGCCTTTTTTTCTCCACACATAGTGTTGTGTTCCTTCCAAACAACTCAAATTTAGTTTAATCTGTCCACTGAATATTTTGCCAGTAGCGCTGTGGAACATCCAGGTGCTCTTTTGCATTGTTCAGACGTGCAGCAATTCTTTTTTGGACAGCAGTGGCTTCTTCCGTGGTGTACTCCCATGAACACCATTCTTGTTATGTGTTTTAAGTATCATAAAATTGTCAACAGAGATGTTAGCATGTTTCAGAGATTTCTGCATGTCTTTAGCGGACACTCTAGGATTCTTCTTAACCTCATTCAGCATTCTGCACTGTGCTCTTGCAGTCATCTTTGCAGGATGGCCACTCCTAGAGAGAGTAGCTACAGCGCTGAACTTTCTCCATTTATAGACAATTTGTCTTATTGTGAACTGATGAACATCAAGGCCTTTAGAGATAATTTTGTAACCTTTTCCAGCTTTATGCAAGTCAACAATTCTTAATCTTAGGTCTTCTGAGATCTCGTTTGTTCGAAACATGGTTCACATCAGGCAATGCTTCTTGTGAATAACAAACTCAAATGTTGTGAGTGATTTATATAGTTCAGGGCAGCTCTAACCAACATCTCCAATCTTGTCTCATTGATTGGACTCCAGGTTAGCTGACTCCTGACTCCAATTAGCTTTTGGACAGGTCATTAGCCTAGGGGTTCACATACTTTTTCCATTCTGAATTTTTAAATGATGTATTCAATATAGACAGGAAAATACAATAATTTGTGTGTTATTAGTTTAAACACACAGTTTGTCTATTGTTTTGACTAAGATGAAGATCAGATCAAATGTTATGACAAATTTGTGCAGAAATCCAGGTAATTCCAAAGGCTTCACATACTTTTTATTGCCACTGTGTATGTCTTCCAATGGTGCGACTGCTGTCGGCATCCAAAGATTATCCAACTTGAAAAAGCGCTTGGAGGTAAGGATGACAACAAACACTATATAGCCTCATAACATTGTTAAAACAATAATGTTGATATCATGGATGGTCGGTCCTTGCATCCATAGCTCTGTCTATTCGTCTGAGAGTGGTTACATTTCTCCAGGCCCATTCCTCAACTTTTTACCAAAACAGAGGTGGGGCGACGATTTTGTTATTGTTTCATCTGTGGATTTGCCCTTTAAACAGCTGCATATTATCAAGATATCAAAGTGTCACCAACAAAAAGGTAAACAATAGGTCTATAGCTAATGCAGAATATGGCATTCATTTTCACACGTACATGACACTTTTCAGTAGTGCTCAAAGTAGTGCTCATTTATTTTTCAACTCTAAGCAATGAGCCCAATCAGTCCTCCATGACAACAAAATCATAAGCAGAGTAGGGCAGGCTAATAAGTCCTTCGTTTTGGGGTTATGCTCAGGTAAAACAATTTGGCTAATCTATACTTCCATATTTCAAAGTCCTATTCTTGAAGATCAAGGGGTATAACATTTATTGGATTGAATGGAATTCTGATAGACTTTAATCGTATTATTATATGTAATAGAAAGCGATGGGTTAGAAGAAGCCTACATAACCAACCCATAAAGTAAAATTTAACATATAAATATATAAATATATATATATATATATATATATATATATATATATATATATATATATATATATATATATATATATATATAGCCAGCTATGTAAACTTTAACATTGATTTATCCTGCAGTAAATTGGTAACATACATTTTTGTCTTCTTCTAATGCCTCTTTTAGGGGAAAGTAATCTAAAAGTAACTGAATGTAATCAGATTACGTTACTGAGTTTGGGTAATCCAAAAGTTACGTTGCTGATTACAATTTGACACTAGTAACTGTAACAGATTACATTTAGAAAGTAACCTACCCAACCCTGATTATATCCAATATACCCTGTAACTCTTTCATAATCCAATTAATCAATTTAATAAATCTCCTATACATTTTGCAGCGCAAATATTTATAGGGATATTTACGAGTTGCGCTCATATTTATTCCAAATCAAAACTCTACTCAGTGTTTCTTTACACCCACTGGTGAGATCAGAGCGTAAATCAAACCAAGCTGTAATAGCACTGGGTGCCAATGCTATGAATGTAGAGGAGGCAGCTAGCCCCAAAATTAGCTAACATATCCATTGTTTGGCTTTCCATAAAAAAGTAGCCAGCCTCTCTTAAAGTATGTCGTATGATTTTGCAGTGTTGGAAAACTCCATCTAGGGTTACAGTAGCTTCTGCCACATTGCTGTCACCTACAATCCTTTCAAATCACTGAGGAAAAGTGACATGGGGGTCTTCAATATATATATACAAAGCTGTATAATAGTTTAGAGATGAATCCTTCCTTCCTCCAAGTAATCATTGATCAGGGATTGTTTCCACCAATCCAACTTGATCAGATCAGTGATCACCTTACGGATGGAAAGAAAGACTCACCGAGTGCTGGCTGTGGAGCTTCTCCAGTAGAGTGCCGTCAGTGGCTTTGGGAAAATGACTCTCCTCGTTCATCAGTGCAAGGAGACCCAGTTTCTGTGAAGAAAATAGACAGATGTTATCAGAACCAGTCCGAAACAGTATATTATTTTCCTGACAACTCTAATCAATAGATTTACAACATATTTCTATCTATAGAAATAAGTGTATTTTTATGTATAGAAATTATTGTTTCTGGTAGATCAAGACCACATTTGTCTGGGTAACGTTGTCGCCAGGTCAAAGGGGTTTCACATTATAACGGCTAGAATGGCATTGCACTGAGCTAGCCGTTGGTTCCCAATTGAAGGGGACTACAGTTCCTAAGGGTTGCTGTTGCGCTTACAAGTGGCGTACATCAGGCTGCTACAGTCAAAGTTGAAAAGATTTACATTTGACAATGCTCCTGTGCCCAACCTTGTGGCAGGCATCACCATAATATGAAACCTGCTTCACAAGTGTAAATTCTAGCAGTGTCAACGTGAGAAAAATCCCATTCAAGTGGGAATGAAAAAGACATACCTTCTCAATCAGATCCAAACATTCCCCGTTGTCCATCCAGTTGATGTCCTCCCATACAAGCCCTTCCCTGATGGAGCAAGAAAAACTAAAACATAAGCCAATCAAATTGAAATTGAAATTAACCTGTAACACTTTATAATAACCTTCATGAATAAGCTCTTATTTTTACACATGCTTATAAATGTTTTATAAATTAGCATACATGTTATACATTCTGATAAACTGTAAATAGAATACATATTTATAAAAATGATAGGCTGTAACACTATATAAATTTAATGTGAAAGTTCTACCCACTTGTTGTATTCAAGTTGCTCCAGCGAGAAGATGTGCTTGTTAAAGTATTCCTGAAGTTTCTCGTTTGCATAGTTAATGTTGAACTGCTCAAAGCGGTTGACCTGTCAGAGAGAGAGATGTAAGACTCACATACTAAATATTTACAATTGTTTGATGGGGGTGGTGGGGGGGGTCATGGGGTACATCCGCCAAGTGATTTGTTTTGTAATGGTTTGCTCCTGATGATTTTTCCAACAGGGTTTCATGTTGTAAGAATAGTCAGTTACAACATGAAACTCTACAATTTCACTTTACATACAAGTATTATCATAATAACTTGGTGGATGCTTATATTTGTCCTATTTCACACAAATGTGTTTTTTGCATACCCCAACTCCCCCTGAGAGTGGCGTCACGGCCAGGTCTGCCTTAATCAACGGCGACCCTGGAGCAATTAGGGTTAAGTCGCTTGCTCAAGGGCAAATCGACAGATTTTGACTAGCAACCTTTCAGTTACTGGCCCAACACTCTAACCTCTAGGCTACCTGCAGTTTTCTTCCACCATCTCTAATGAATTTGTTTGTAAATCTGCACCTGTATTCACAAAGCAACTCAGAGTATGAGTGCTGATCTATCATGCATTATAATTTAAAAGGCAAAACTGAATTTATGTCAGCCCTCCTCCTCTAGGATGTTTTGTAAATGCAGTGCCTCCTATAGGGAACACTAAGATCATAGACATCATAATGAATGTGCAAATCTACTACTTAAGTTTGAGAGTTATCTAGGTCATGATAAACACCTGTTGCTCTTGAGGGTGAACTGTCTCATGGATGACTGATAGTTGATTTTAAGTAGTTTGGCTGGATTTGCTGGAGGCCATTTTTATTCATTACTGATGGTGACAGCCAATATGAGAAATCAACATTAAGATGAACGTACATCATTGCTTGTGATCAGTGAGTTTCCTGACTAAGATATGTTGTTCACAAAACAGGAAGAAATATAAGACATGATCATTTAGGAAATGTATCAAAAAGGCAAGTGATTCAGACATTACACCTTGAACCACCAAAATGTTTTTTTTCCAACCAACCTCGAAATTCTCAAATCCAAATATGTCTAGGATGCCAATGGATTTGAAGTCCTCTTTCCCTCGGATACGGTTGTTGAGTTTCCGGATAATCCAGGTGAAACACTGGGAATAAAGTGCCATCGCCATGGAGTCCCTGGAATCCACCGCCTGGGAAAAAGAAAATGACATCACAGTTTTACAAAAAAGGAAGCTGCCCTGTTCTCGTTCAAGTAAAATAGGAATCTAAATGACTCTGGATGACCTTTAAATTGACTATCCCTTGGTGTAACCATGAATTCATTCATACCGTGGCTGGGATTCAAACACACGCAGATAAGCAACTTGTGCTTTGCAATATGCATTTAAAAGGTG
Source organism: Oncorhynchus tshawytscha (assembly GCF_018296145.1). Lineage (NCBI taxonomy): Eukaryota > Metazoa > Chordata > Actinopteri > Salmoniformes > Salmonidae > Oncorhynchus > Oncorhynchus tshawytscha. The sequence continues at coordinate 37,947,659 of NC_056438.1, forward strand.
ACTTCCACAATCTGCTTCTGCTTTTTCTGATTGCAAAATACCTGCACTTCGGATAGGGAGGTGTGCTCCTTTCTGTCCAATGTAGTCATTTCTGGAAACATTTTCTGTCCATTTAGACAGCACCCCCAGAGGCATACATTATTTATAAAAGCTAGTTTAAATAGTCTACATATGATCTCCTACACAAGCCAAGTTATTAAAGATAGACTCAGAGATATGACAGATGCAGATGCAGAAAATAAACAGCATTTCCGCTAAGAGCGTTGAAGCGTGAGGCTTTGACGCTGATTCAGCAGACATGGTCAGCAGATGAACTGGAGACACTTGAGCCGGTTATCACAAGTAGACCATCGCCCGCCTGACCATAAAGGTAAACTCAGAGAAATGACATTGCCCCAAGCAGCACTGCAAATATTGAGGTGAGAGAGATACAAGACCTCACTCTCACACAGTCACATACACAGTCACATGTCCTGGCGTGTGCACAGGCCAGGGCACCCAACAGCGAACCCATGCAAATGCACAGATACTGTGTGTGTGACTGTGTGAGCGCCAAGTCTTGCATCTCGCTCATCTCAATATCTGCGGTGCTGCTCGTGGCAACGTCATCGGTGATAATCCAGTCTGGCACTAGTTGTGTCTCCTGTTTATCTGCTGACCATATCTGCTGAATCAGCGTCAAATGTGATTAGCCTGGCCAGCTACACTCCTAGCTTTAGAGATTAAATCAGACACATGATAGGGGTGGGGTTCATTAGGCACCAAATGCAAGACAACTAGGTGAAACAGTGAGGGACTAATCTGTATGTTATGTTTTCTTTTTTTTAAATGTTTTAAAATGTTAAGTTTAGTGCTTAGTCAACACAACCCAGGTCATGCAAGGGGAAATGGTTCAGGGTCAGTGGCCAATACACACCCAGCCTTCAAACGCTGACAACAACGGCGGTCACACATAACTGTAAGAGACCATGAATGCTTTGTTTTGTCTAGCAGGACCTATGTAAACGAGGTAGAGATAAGCCACCATTGACTTTGAAACCAAAGTATTTTTTTCACAAAGTTGGTGGCTAGCCTCACAGTTGGGCAGGCGCCATTGACTATGAAACACCAGCCCTAAATGTTTCCCTATGGCATAACTCATGCCCCTGGCCTATCTATCTGCCCTAATGTCAGGTGTTGACCATGGGGTCAATATTTGTGTGTCGAGGGATTAGTGTCGCAAAGGAGTGAAGCCACTTCCTGATGTTAACTTCTTAAGGTTTAGGGGGCAGCATTTTCACTTTTGGATAAATAGCATGCCCAATTTCAACTTCCTGCTACTCATGCCAAGAATATAAGATATGCTTATTACTAGTATTGGATAGAAAACACTCAAGTTTCTAAAACTGTTTGAATCATGTCTGTGAGTATAACAGAACTTATGTAGCAGGCAAAACCCGGAGGACTAATCAGAATTGTTTTTTTTTGAGGTCTCTGTCTGTTCAGTGAGTTCTCATTGGGAAATTATATTTCTTAGGAATTTGTTTTCAGTTCCTACCACTTCCACTGGATGTCACCAGTCTTTGGAATTTGATTGAGGTTATTCCTTTGTGCAATGAAGAAGTACGGCCATCTAGGAACTGAGTAACACTGAGAGTTGCGCAAGACTTGAAAAGTAGCTTGGTTTGTTGTCTTCCTGTATTGAACACAGATAAACCCGTCTTCAATTTGATCAATTATTAATGTTTAAAAATACCTAAAGTTGTATTACAAAAGTAGTTTGAAATGCTTTGGCAAAGTTTACAGGCAACGCTTAAAATATTTTGTAGTGACGTTGCGCAATTTGGAAGCTGTTTTTATCTGTATCAAACGCGCCAAATAAATGGACATTTTGGATATATATGGACAGAATTAATCAAACAAAAGGACCAATTGTGATGTTTATGCGACATATTGGAGTGCCAACAAAAAAAGCTTGTCAAAGGTAAGGCATGTTTTATATTTTATTTCTGCGTTTTGTGTAGCGCCTGCAGGGTTGAAATATGCTACCCTCTTTGTTTACTGTTGTGCTATCATCAGATAATAGCTTTCGCCGAAAAGCCTTTTTAAAATCTGACATGTTGGCTGGATTCACAACGAGTGTAGCTTTAATTTAGTATCTCACATGTGTGATTTATTTGAATTTGCCACGCTGCATTTTCCCTGGCTTTTGGCCAAGTGGGACGCATGCGTCCCCTATACCATAAGCAGTTAAACAATGGGGTCAACTGGTGCCCTCTGTCATCATGGTTAGGTTACCTGTTCAACGGTGAGCGGCGTGCAGATCTCCTCACCCCGTAGGATCAAGGACTTGTGGGTCAGCACCTCGGCCAAATGTTCTGAGTTCAGGCCCAGGAGGTCTGCTGTCCTGCCCAGTGCTACAGACACACAGACAGTGGTATTTTAGAAAAGGGATGTGGGGGTGTAATAAGTACTGTACAATAGATATCCTTTGCTGTGCTGTCATCAAGCATTTTGCTACACTCGCAATAACATCTGCTAACCATGTGTATGTGACCAATAAAATTTGATTTGATGTCCGTCTATGCCCCTCTAGATCAGTGGTCACCAACCTGGTCGATCTTCAAGGCATTCCTAGTCGATCCCCAAACATTTCTGTAGAAAAGCGAATGCTCAAGGCTTGCACTCCTTTTTTTGTGTGTGTGTCTATTGCGCTGTTGGCGTTAAACCGTGCTCACCGGGTAATCAAAGCAGCAGCAGATGGTGAACCCTCTGCTGTTGCCCCCCCTCCCTCCACTGAGACTAACGCCATGTTCAAAACAACTGGGAACTCTGGGGAAAAAAACTAGATCTGACTGGGAAAAATAGTTTTGAACGGTCATGCAACTCGTAATTCCAAGTCGGAAACTCAGGCATCTTTCTAGAGCTCTGACTTTCCTACCTGAAGATCACTGACATCATGATTTGACCTTGTCTTTTCCGAGTTCCCAGTTGTCTTGAAAGCACCATGACCATCAGATTCAGGTACCATCAGTCCAGTAAAATAAAAAAGCGAATTATTTATGAATTATTTCAACTTATGCTCAGTTGTGCCTTGCAAATGCTACACCAACTGATCAAAGCTGGAGATTTGAAATCTAATATGTTCTGAGAAGAACACCATTGGCAGGCCAGGCATATATCCAATATGCTGTGATAATGTATTAGGCTCACTGCACAAACCTCATTCCTACACAACTGTTTTTATTGGGTTAATGTTATATTTTTTAAATCATGTTTTTTTTTATAATCTAAGTGGTAGATCATATTTGACTGTGAAAGTATCTTGACTCAGAAAAGGTTGGTGACCACTGCTCTAGATGCATTTATTCATAATGTGATTAAATCAAGGTTATTTCTAAACACCAATCTTGTTATGACAGTTAAGGTTGATATACAAGTGTGTTCATTACATATCACATTTCAAAGCTTTGTGGGCACTAGGCAGAATATTATTGTTTAGTTGAGGCAAAAGGTTAAGGTTACCCTAGCGCTAAGGCATAGGGGAGAGCTAATCTCAGCGCAGTTCTTAACTTGGACAACCCAGAACTAGGACAGGGATAGGGAGAATCTCAAGGAAAGTAGCATATCATAGGTAGTACCTCAAGGAAAAAGGGGAACGTGAGGAGGAGAGGAAGAAGAGAAAAGAGGAGAGACATTAACCTGTTTTGGAAGAGACCTGAGCTCCTCCGGCCGTCATAAACTCGATATTCCCGGCATGAAGAATTCCCGCCAGGAGCCGAAGGATCTCCCAGATATTCTCCTCTGTGAACTGCATGGTCCGCATTGCATTCTGGGATGGAAAACAACACAAATTAACAGAATGTTGATGCTGCCAAAAAAAGGCAGTTGTGCCCCCAAGAAAAAAAATTGAATAAAAAAAAAATCTAATCACACAATATATCCTAGTTTTCCCATATATTCAATCTGTCCAGACACAATTTAATTCAATTCATTACCATATCCCAGAACAAACCAAGTAAAGTTGAATCCAGACCACTATAAGTGGAATCTGGTGCTTTAGTGTCTCTATGGTATGAGGTGCAGCTGTAAGACCCTGTGGCAAGACCCTGTCATTGACATTTTCAAATTGTAGTTCCACTAATGTCAATTTTTTACAACCGTTCTGGGCAATAAAAAGTGAACAAAAAAAGTACTGTATATTAGCAAAAAAACGACATTTGCTTCAAAGGGGATGTAACATTGCCATGGGCATATTTCAGAAATGTATTTAAATGTATGGGTTATTGTTAGATGATTGCTAATGAACTTGGCGCTTGGCATCACCTCACGAATGTTCGGTTAAAAATGTACCGCTTGCTGCAAGTAACTTTTGAATGCCCTGAACTGTATCATCAACAATAAACCATTGATAGAGATGGGAGGGCCATACCAGTACGTCCTGAAAAGTGCCTTTGTCGTTGATTGTCTTGTCTGCCACACAGCCAGATTGCTTTAGGTAGTAGTAATTCTCTGGTGGGGAAAAACTGAAGGCCTCTGTCATGGAAAAAAGAAAGACTCAATAATGGGTTAAAAGTGTAATTGTTGTATAATCCAGTGTTTCTCCTAACATTATATACAGTGGTTCCTCCTTTAAAAGTTGTGTGGTACTACAGCACAGCTTGCGTGCTGCCGCAGAATTCTATGGCACGTTATTTACTGTAAGTGGCATATCATTGTTGTCATTAATGCTAGTTGGTGAGCGTTTGACCACCAGAGGGCATCTTTGAGAAGCATTTGACTGTTTTTATATTGTCTGTACTAGAGAATTTAAAAACCTTTTGTTGTAAGAACATAGAATACAGGATTTATTTTAAGAAATGTAGCTTAATTAATTTGATTAATATAATGGTGTTTATATTCCCCCCAAAAATACAAAATTATACATCTGACAGACAGCACCTAATTCAGTAACACGAAACAAGGATTAGATGGAGGGAAAGGTGGGAAGTATCTGGGCAACTACAGTACCGTTTATTTAGCGAGGAGAAAATAGGAGAATACGTTTTGTTAACATGGGGTTTGGGGGGAAGCGGTGACTGGCTTTCAAAGGTTGGCGCTGTTTTGAGCCACTTAGTTATCACTTTTGCCTTATGGCAAGGTGCTCCATCATGCTGGAAAAGACATTGTTCGTCACCAAACTGTTCCTGGATGGTTGGGAAAAGTTGCTCTTGGAGGATGTGTTGGTACCATTCTTTATTCATGGCTGTGTTCTTAGGCAAAATTGTGAGTGAGCCCACACCCTTGGCGGAGAAGCAACCCCACACTTGAATGGTCTCAGGATGCTTTACTGTTGGCATGACACAGGACTGATGGTAGCGCTCACCTTGTCTTCTCCGGACAAGCTTTTTTCCGGATGCCCCAAACAATCGAAAAGGGGATTTAGCAGAGAAAATGACGTTACCCCAGTCCTCAGCAGTAAAATCCCTGTACCCTTTGCAGAATATCAGTCTGTCCCTGATGTTTTTCCTGGAGAGAAGTGGCTTCTTTGCTGCCCGTCTCGACACCAGGCCATCCTCCAAAAGTCTTTGCCTCACTGTGCGTGCAGATGCACTCACACCTGCCTGCTGCCATTCCTGAGCAAGCTCTGTACTTGTGGTGCCCCGATTCCGCAGCTGAATCAACTTTAGGAGACAGTCCTGGCGCTTGCTGGACTTTCTTGGGCGCCCTGAAGTCCTCTTCACAACAATTGAATCGCTCTCCTTGACGTTCTTGATGATCCAATAAATCGTTGATTTAGGTGCAATCTTACTGGCAGCAATATCCTTGCCTGTGAAGCCCTTTTTGTGCAAAGCAATGGTGACGGCACGTGTTTCCTTGCAGATAACAATGGTAGTCAGAGGAAGAACAATGATTCCAAGCACCACCCTCCTTTTTTAAGCTTCCAGTCTGTTATTCGAACTCAATCAGCATGAAAAGAGTGATCTCCAGCCTTGTCCTCGTCAACACTCACACCTGTGTTAACGAGAGAATCACTGACATGATGTCAGCTGGTCCTTTTGTGGCAGGGTTGAAATGCAGTGGAAATGTTTTTGGGGGATTCAGTTCATTTGCATGGGAAGAGCCTGTTGTCCTGCTGATAGTTGGTTGAAGAGTCTATTGTCCTGCTAATTACCCATCATGGAAACTTTGTTTGTACCCATAGCTTTTAGGCCTGCAGTAGGTTCTAATAATCCATGCCTTCTGGGAATGTTCAAAAGTCCAAAAGTTATGGGTGGAGTTAGAATTTTGGTTGTCAGAAGTATTAAAATCCACCAATGTCAGCCTTTAAATGCTTTATTATCCAAATGTTTAAAGTGCGTGTGGGTGACGGAGAGAATGCATTTGGCTGTTTTTAATATTAGGGCTTTCAGGAGGAATGGAAAATTGCGTGTTAATTCATAAACCACGTGCCATGGAATTGGTATATCAAAAATAGCTTTCCAACTATTTTGCAGTCTATATGGCACAGCTGTCAATTTTTCGGTCCTTAAATGAAACTGGTATATATTTTTATTTAATCACAATTTTCTTTAACCAATTTTGGTCTTTAATGCAGGGCCGACAGACAAGTTCCTTACTTTTTTTCCTACTAAAATTGCAACCAACTTTCTATGGCTTCGTTTCAAATAACCGAAAGTGAGCGATTGTAATCTGAATAAAGGGAAAAAGGCCATTCTTGAACTTGGGGTGAGACATTCTTACTAATTTGTAAATAAAGCCAGCTTGTTATTTAGCATTATTTATTTCTGTTTTTTTAAGAGGGAGAGAAACCAAAAGCCCACCGTGCCTATTATCCGAAAATCGTCAGTCCACGTCAAGTGAAATTCAAGTCAAGTGAAATTTACCCAAGTTGTCTCTTAACTCCAGGACAATCAACAGTTTATTTTGTTGTTGCCTGATGCAGGACTCTAGTGGCAGAGGAGAGACTCTCAGACTGAAAACGCCTCCATTAATTGCTGCAGTTTAGACTACCGATAGGTTAGCGTTCTACCTCCCCCTTGTGATAGTGTTGTGCAATGACAGAATGCCACCATCTACCACAAATGGTCGCAGCATAAGCTCAAAACTTTTAAAGGAAGAACCACTGTAGGAGAAACACATATCGACATATATTGCATGAAATGCTTTGAAAGGCTGGTCATGAATCACATCAACACCATCATCCCAGACACCCTGGACACATTCCAATTCGCATTCTGCCCCAACAGATCCACAGATGATGCAATCTCTATTGCACTCCACAATGCTCTCTCCCACCTGGACAAGAGGAACACCTATGTGAGAATGCTGTTCATCGATTACAGCTAAGAATTCAACACTAGAGTCCCCTCCAAGCTCATTACCAAGCTCAGGACCCTGGGACCAAACACTTCCCTCTGCAACTGGATCCTGGTCTTCCTGACGGGCCGCCTCCAGGTAGTGAGGCTAGGCAACAACATATTCGTCAAGCTGACCATCAACATGGGGCCCCATCAGAGGTGTGTGCTTAGTCCCCTCTTGGACTCCCTGTTCACCCACGACTGCATGGCCGCGCACGGCTCCAGCACCATCATCAAGTTTGCTGACAACACGATGATGGTAGGACTGATCATTGACAACGATAAGGCATCCTATAGGGAGGAGGTCAGAGACCTGGTAGTGTGGTGCCAGGACAACAACCTTTCCCTCAACATCAGTTAAGAGCTGATCGTGGACTCCAGGAAACGGAGGGGCGAGCACGCCCCCATCCACATCGATGGGGCAGTAGTAGAGCAGGATCAATAGCTTCAAGTTCCTTGGTGTCCACATCACTAAGGAATTAACATGGTCCAAACACACCCATGCAGTTGTGAAGAGGGCACTACAGCGCCTCTTGCCCCTCAGGAAGCTGAAAAGATTTTGCATGGGCCCTGAGATCCTCAAAAGTTCTACAGCTGCACCATTGAAAGCATCTTGACTGGCTGCATCACCGTTTGGTACGACAACTGCAAGGCACCCGACCGCAAGGAGCTACAGAGGGTGGTGAGTACGGCCCAGTACATCACTGGGATCGAGCTCCTTGCCATCCAGGACCCCCAAGCCATAGACGGTTCTCTCTGCTACCGCACGACAACCAGTGCACCAAGTCTGGAACCAACAGGACCCGGAACAGCTTCTATTTCCAAGCCATAGACTGTTCTCTCTGCTACCGCACAGCAACCAGTGCACCAAGTCTGGAACCAACAGGACCCTGAACAGCTTCTACTTCCAAGCCATAGACTGTTCTCTCTGCTACCGCACAGCAACCAGTGCACCAAGTCTGGAACCAACAGGACCCTGAACAGCTTCTACTTCCAAGCCATAGACTGTTCTCTCTGCTACCGCACAGCAACCAGTGCACCAAGTCTGGAACCAACAGGACCCTGAACAGCTTCTACTTCCAAGCCATAGACTGTTCTCTCTGCTACCGCACAGCAACCAGTGCACCAAGTCTGGAACCAACAGGACCCTGAACAGCTTCTACTTCCAAGCCATAGACTGTTCTCTCTGCTACCGCACAGCAACCAGTGCACCAAGTCTGGAACCAACAGGACCCTGAACAGCTTCTACTTCCAAGCCATAGACTGTTCTCTCTGCTACCGCACAGCAACCAGTGCACCAAGTCTGGAACCAACAGGACCCTGAACAGCTTCTACTTCCAAACCATAGACTGTTCTCTCTGCTACCGCACAGCAACCAGTGCACCAAGTCTGGAACCAACAGGACCCTGAACAGCTTCTACTGCCAAACCATAGACTGTTCTCTCTGCTACCGCACAGCAACCAGTGCACCAAGTCTGGAACCAACAGGACCCTGAACAGCTTCTACTTCCAAGCCATAAGACTGCTAAGCTAATCAAATGGCTACCCGGACTAACCTGCATTGACCCTTTTTTGCACCCTCTTGCTACCTTGCACTGACTATGCACACACACTGGGCTCTACACACACACACGCACGCACGCACGCACGCACGCACGCATATGCATAATGATGTCACATACACACTCACACACAATTTCACACTCGCCCCTTATATAACCATGTTATTTTTTACTTGGTATTGTTATTCACTGTGTATTTATTCCTCGTATCACTATTTCAATTTTTTTAATGGAATTGAATAATCTTTAACTTTGCATTGTTGGAAAAATACCCATAAGTAAGTATTTAACTGTTAGTCTACACCTGTTGTTTACAAAGCATGTGACAAATAACATTTTATTTGATTTAGGCGAGGCAGGCCACCAAATCTTATAAAGTTTGGCTATTATTGGTTTCAATGTTCAGTTTTGATGCTAAAGTGGGCTTGGATCTTACTTTGGGGGCCTTTTTGCCCCATGTAGAAAATAAACTACGAGATAGCTACATCCTTCTGTTATGTTTTGGTTTGACACATGTATCATATTGTCACTCACCCCTCTGTTCTGCATTGGTTCCAGCCAGAAGTGCATAGAAGATGTGATAGTTCCTTTCCCCTGGATTCTGCCTAACAACTCGATTCTGATAGGGCAGAGGACACAACCATCAACGCACACCTCCAACAGTACACATAGCAACACAATGACATTAGAGAGAGAGAGACAGAGAGAAAGGGAGAGAGAGAGAGACCGACCGACTGCCAGAGGCAGAGAGAGAGGGGATAATGGGGAAAGAGAGATTGAGAGAGAGAGACAGAGAGAGAAAGATAATATTTACCTTCTCTAGGAGGTCTTTGCACAGAAAGGTGGTAGTTAAGGCATATATTACCTTTAGAAAGTCGGATGCTCCACATTGAGATTCATGTATGACAATTATCTGGCATAGATTTTTAGAAAGAAGAGGGGAAGATGAAGGAGAGAGAAATGTACAGACAGATGAGAGAGTGGAGAGAGAAAAGAGAGAGGGAGAGTCACTCCTCAAAGTAGGTGAAAAGATAGGAGGGAAAATAGTTCCAGAGAGAAAGCAGAGTTTTCTATCTCGACACCTAGTCATTGATTGTCCCATTCTCTAACTCACCAGAACAGAGATTGTCATATGTTTGAAACTAGAACAGCACACTGCACACTAATAAAGCACGCTAATAAATCATCACCTAAACCCTTCACTGAAGAGTGCTTGGCAGCAGTTTGGAGCATTTCCTATAGGAACTTGAACAGGACATGTAGAAAACATCATTCTGTCCACACTATGGATGTTAATAGCGTAGTAAAGGATACAGTCCACGATTTTACCGCCTTGGATGTTGCCCTTCTGACAGAAGTGCAGTTGAACAAACTTCCCAAACCGGCTAGAGTTGTTGTTGTAGACGGTCTTGGCGTTGCCGAAGGCTTCCATGATTGGGCTAAAGGAGTAGAGAGAGACAGAGAGAGATAAAGTCCACTAAATTGTTGAAATAAGAATATTGGCAGCGAGCTGGAGTGTCTTTTTCAAATAATGTTTTTTTTACATCCTCCATGCACCTGCAACTAGATAAGGTTGGGAAAATACTTTCTTTCCAAAAAGTTAAATCACTGAAAATGGTTTACAATCTGTACATAAAGTAGGCAGGTGCTGTCCAATAATTCATATAGAGCCAATAGAATATTGTACTGCAGAAATTTGCTTTAAAGCAGTATCCAGATCCATTGGATGTAGTGATCACAATATAGTAGCCATGTCTAGGAAAACCAAAGTTCCAAAGGCTTGGCCTAATATAGTGTATAAGAGGTCATATATAAGTTTTGTAGTGATTCATATGTTGATGATGTAAATACTGTTTGTTGGTCTGGTGTGTAATGAGGAGCAACCAGACGCTGCACTTGACACATTTATGAAATTCATATTCCAGTTACTGATGCACCCATTAAAACGTAAAAATGGTTCAATCCCCGTGGATTGAGGAGGAATTGAAAAATGATATGGTTGAAAGGGATGAGGCAAAAGGAATGACAAATAAGTCTGGCTGCCAACTGATTGGCAAATGTACTGCTATAGAGAAATCATGTGACTAAACTGAATAAAAAGAAGAAGAAACTATACTAAGAATCAAAGATAAATTATATAAAGAATGACAGTTAAAGGCTTTGGAGCACCTTAAATGACATTTTGGAGAAAAAGGCAATCTCAGCTCCATTATTCATTGAACCAGTTGGCTCATTCATCACAAAACCCACTGATATTGCCAATTACTTGAATGATTTTTTATTAGCAAGATTAGCAAACTTAGGCATGACATGCCAGCAACAAACGCGGACATTACACATCCAAGTATAACTGATCAAATTATTGTAATTTTGAATTGTGTAAAGTGAGTGTGGAAGAAGTGAACAAATCATTGTTGTCTAATCAACAATGACAAGCTACCGGGGTCTGACAACTTGGGTGGAAAATTACTGAGGAAAATAGCGGACGATATTGCCACTCCTACTTGCCATATCTTCAATTTAAGCCTACTAGAAAGTGTGTGCCCTCAGGCCTGGAGGGAAGCATTTTACATTTACATTTTAGTCATTTAGCAGACACTCTTATCCAGAGCGACTGGATAGGGGTAAGTGCTTTGCTCAAGGGCACATGAACAGATCTTTCACCTTGCCAGCTCGAAGATTCAAACAAGCAATCTTTCAGTTACAACCTCTTAACCACTAAGCTACTTTCCACTCTGTAAAAGTAATTCCGCTACCCAAGAATAGTAAACCCCCCTTTACTGGATCAAATAGCCAACCAATCAGTCTGTAAGTAAACTTCTGGAAAAAATGGTGTTTGACCAGATACAATGCTATTTTACAGTAAACAAATAGACAACAAAAAAATCATCACGCTTATAGGGAAGGAGATTTAACGAGCACAGCCCTTACACAAACGACTGATGATTGGTTGAGAGAAATTGCTGATAGATTGTGGGGGCTGTTTTGTTAGACTTCAGTGTGGCTTTTGACATTATCGATCATAGTCTGCTGCTGGTATAATGTGGATAAAGAGTTACCTGTCTATCAGAACACAGAGGGTGTTAGGGTCTATGTATGAGGATGACTCAACGCTATACACGTCAGCTACTACATTGAGTGAAATCACTGCAACACTTAACAAAGAGCTGCAGTTAGTTTCAGAATGGGTGGCAAGGAATAAGTTAGCCCTAAATATTTCAAAAACTAAAATAATTATATTTGGGACAAATCATTCACTAAACCCTAAACCTCAACTATATCTGGTAATAAATAATGTAGAAATTGAGCAAGTTGAGGTGATTAAAGTAACCCTGGATTGTGCTTGGAGTAACCCTGGATTGTACACTGTCATGATAAAAACATGTTGATTTAACAGTAGCTAAGATGGTGAGAAGTCTGTCCATAATAAAGCGCTACTCTACCTTCTTAACAGCACTATCAACAAGGCAGGTCTTACAGGCCCTAGTTTTGTCACACACATACTGTTCAGTCGTGTGGTCAGGTTCCAAAAGCGGGACTTAAATGTACACAGAGAGCTAACATCAATGATATGCATGTCAATCTCTCATGGCTCAAAGTGGAGGAGAGATTAAATTCATCACTACTTGTTTTTGTAAGAGGTGTTGACAAGCTGACTGCACTGAGCGGTCTGTTTAAACTACTAGCACACAGCTCAGACACCCATGCAAACCCCAGAAGACATGACACCAGAGGTCTCTTCACAATCCCCAAGTCCAGAACAGACTATGGGAGGCACACAGTACTATATGACTACATGGAACTCTATTCCACATCAGGTAACTGATGCAAGCAGTGGAATCAGATTTAAAAAACAGATAAAAATACACCTTATAGAACAGCGGGGACTGTGAAGAGACACACACACAGGTACACACAGGTACAGACACACAAGGGCGCTAGCAAACACTCTACACACACATACATTGTAATATTGTTGTTTAGTGGTAACATACATTTTGTGTTGTGGATATGTGGTGGTGTGACAGTGTTATACGAAGCACCGTTTTATATTTTGTTTATATGTAATATAAGTGTCTTAATGTGTTTGGACACCAGGAAGGGTAGCTGCTGCCTTGGCAGGAACTAATGGGGATCCATAATAAAATACAAATACTGTCAAATGTAAATAAGTACCAACACCTAAAATGAGTACTAACACCTTTTACTTATGGCTTGCTTACACCATACAACTTTACCCCACTGTTTGGCCTAAAGACACACCTCTGACCTCTGAGACCTGTTCCCCAAAAAGCCCACCCTGGCCCAAAAAAGATCTACCTTACTTGGGACCAGACTGGCCCATTGGGACTTTTCGGGGTTGCATTAAGATAGCGATGATTGACTCACTGAATAAAAATGATTTGGCCTTTTCCTTCTCAAAAGCAAGTGTTTAGAGGTTGTTGATTCAGCTCTCCACAAGTCCTTAGCTATGTAAACACATACCTGCTCTCCAGGAGGTCCTCCTCCACGTGTGACGTCCTGTCTGTTGAGGAGAGCTCCAGGGAGTGCTCACTCATAGCCGACAGGAACCTCAGGATCAGCTTGGTGCTCTCTGTCTTACCCGCTCCACTCTCTCCACTGGGGAGGAAAGGAGAAAGAAAGAGTTGATTTGGATTCATTTGATCTTTCGTTATTCAGCGCTGTAGAATGGGACTGGTACATAATGTAAAAGGCATGTCGAAATGGGAAAGGAGTCATGAATACACGTACACACACGCACACATGCTTGCGCACACACACACATGCACGTCAGTGGCGGTCGATGCCGTTTAACATGAGGGAGGATGATTTTTATTTTATTAGCATGGCCTTATTTCTGTTACAGCATATTGGATGACTGTCATTCATATTCCATTCACCCAGCTCAATGTTACATAGATAGGTTTAGGTTACTTCATGATACTATATTTTTCCCTGTACCCATCATGAGGATGCTTCAACCTAGGCTATTTTACAACGTAGGTGCACAGATCGAGATAATTTTGAGTAATCAAAGTGACAAGACCGTGACAAATTCAATACCGTCTTGCACACTCTTGCCTGCATGATCTAGGGTGTAATCATTAGTCCAACAGTTGTAAATGAGAGTTTCCATTGAACAAATTCAGGTATGTTTATCCCGGTTTGTTCCGTTTGCTTCCGTTTAAGAAACGCTTTTCAACAGAATCGGCAAAATGAATACAGCCCTGATCACATGCAAACAGTTCATAGCAGCCACATAAAAACAGCATGATGACTTTGCTCGTTATCTATCTACGCGCTCTCCTCCTCTCACCTTTTCCGTTCGCTTGTGGACTTCAGTGCACAACACATCAGCTGTATGTGACCAGGCGAAAAAACACTTTCCAAGCCAAACCTTCATATCATGACTGCTAACGGCTACACACAGCCTACATCATTGTTATGTCATAGTAAACAAGACTACTAAGCACTAATGCATTAGTAAACTCGCAACAATTACACAGTACAGTGTAGTCGGAAAAATTTGTTCAAAATTGTTGAACTATTGTCTTTCTCTCTCTTTGAGTCAAATACTCATCACATTCTACGTACTGCAGTGCCTGCTAGCTGTGGCTTATGCGTCAGTACTAGATTCATTCTCTGATACGTTGATTGAGTGGACAACATGTCAGTTCATGCTGCATGAGCTCTGATAGGTTGGGGATGTCTTCCTGAAGTTGTCATAATTAGGTTTTGTATTAAAGTCAATGAACCCAGAGGAGGACAGAAGCTAGCTGTCTTCCGGCAACACCATGGTGCTACCCTAATAGAGTGATGTTGAGGCTGCTGTAGACCTTCATTGTAAAACAGTGTGTTTCAATCAATTATTTGGTGACATTTTAATATATTTATTATAGTTGTATCTAAGAAGGATAACTTTAATGTTCCACTATTTTCTTATGAAATTCACAAAGGAGGATGGTCCTCCGCTTCCTCCTCTGAGGAGCCTCCACTAATGCACGCATGCACACTCACACATGTCCTTGACACCATATCCCTTACATTTTAGTCTCCAGCCTTCAGCTATATCAAGTGTTTCTTGATAGCATGCCCTTGATTGAGTCTAGCCACAACAATGAGGGTGATAATGTATGATAAGCCAGATGTGTTTCAAGAATGTTTCAAGAATGCTTTGCACTCTTCATATGGCATTTAAAACAATGCCTTGCTTGCTTTCATGTATGTATTTTTAAATTTTTTTTAGGCAAGTCAGTGAAGTTAAGAACAAATTCTTATTTTCAATGATGGCCTAGGAACAGTGGGTTAACTGCCTGCTCAGGGGCAGAACGACAGATTTGTACCTTGTCAGCTGGGGAATTTGAACTTGCAACCTTGCGGTTACTAGTCCAATGCTCTTACCACTAGGCTATCCTGCCACCCCGTATGTATGTATGTATTTATGCATATGTGTGTGTGTGTGTGTGTGTGTGTGTGTGTGTGTGTGTGTGTGTGTGTGTGTGTGTGTGTGTGTGTGTGTGTGTGTGTGTGTGTGTGTGTGTGTGTGTGTGTGTGTGTGTGTGTGTGTGTGTGTGTGTGTGTGTGTGTGTGTGTGTTTGTGTGTTTGTTTTGCGTGAATAAACACATGTTAACAATATGGGTCAAATGTAAATGACTAACTAACTGACAAATAGGTTTTGCATTCACGTCCTGAAGCTTTTCCCACATCTGAAACATTCTCAACATACAGGATATTCACCATTTTACCACTAGAGGTTTCATTGCACACTACAAAACATTAGTAAGTAGACTACACTGAATATACAAAACATTAACGACACCTGCTCTTTCCATGACATAGACTGACCAGGTGAAAGCTATAATCCCTTATTGACTGCGCTTGTTAAAGAAGATTTTTTAAGCCTGGAGACAATTGAAACATGGATTGTGTATGTTTATCGTTCAGAGGGTGAATGGGCAAGACAAAAAATGTAAGTGCATGAATGGGGTATCGTAGTAGGTTCCAGGCACACCGGTTTGTGTAAAAAAATGCTTGGTTTTTCACGCTCAACAGTTTCCCGTGTGTATCTAGAATGGTCCACCACCCAAAGGACATCCAGCCAACTTGACACAACTGTGGGAAGCACTGGAGTCAACATAGGTCAGCATCCCTGTGGATTGCTTTTGACACCTTGTAAAGTCCATGCCTCGACGAATTGAGACTGGTCTGAGGACAAAAGGAGGATACAACTCAATATTAGGAAGATGTTCTTAATGTTTTGTACACTCAGTGTATACTGTACTGAACCATTGCTCACCAACACCTGTGCAGATTAACTACAGGGTGCGAAGGCTTTTGTTCCAATGTCTTGCTCATCTGGATTTTGATTAATTGAATCATGCGTATAATTGCTAGGCTAAAACAAAAGCCTGCACACCCTGAACAGACAATACTGTGCAGAGAGCAATAGAGTTGCTCTAGAGTTACAATAAGAAGTTAAATAATTCAAAAGACTGCTTGCATGGTTCCCTTTCAGTCGGTACTCTCGGTACAACAAAACCACGGGGAGTCGCTCTCTTGCGACTGACTGAATAACTAAAATCATGACCGACAATGTCAAAGAAAATCATGCCTCACTGGAATCTCCGCCTTCCACAGGTGATAACCGTTGAAGCTCAGATTCATTCATTCAATTCTTCCTCTCTTTACCTTAGACTTAGCAGGAACGATTCAAGCTACAATTTTTGGGGGCGGAGGAACAGACCATCTGACTTTGCCAACTAAACTGTCCATTTGTGGCAGAGCGCGCTCACCCCCTGGACGTTGTGTGCTTGAGTTTGTATTTGTTCTCCTAGTTTCCTAACCACAAACCAATGAGTTATTCTTCAGATTGCTTGACCTGGCTTTAGCAATGACTGAAACGACAAAGGCTAACAAGCCAGGCTTGAGATCGCGACCATGCCCAAATGGATAAAAAGATACTCATGTTTGTTGTCTTGTATGTCTCAGCTCGGGGCATGCTCTGGCTGCCTTCGCTCGAATCAATTTATGTGCGGGATTAGGGGACGGTGTCAGTAACAGTGACACCGTCCGCGACTGGCACTGTTCCCCTAGTCCAGGCGCGTGTAGCATTCTTGAGGGGGCTTGGTGTGTCTGATAGTGACTTCTTCTCCCGGGTACCGTACCTCGACTGAGTTGTGGGATGTGGAGATTGATTGGGTCCTTGTTTGGTCGAAACAAATGTTGTCTACCTGGGCGTGGTGTATGCGGTAGCTGCCCGCCCTTAACCCGGCTTCTGTGCGTTCTGCCGGCGTTACGGGAGGCTACTCGATCAGAGAAGTCCCGCCATGGGTACCCCCCGCCACCTTGGTCTTCCTTGGTCAATCACCGCTTGCCTCTCTTCCCAGACTTGTCGATGAAGGATCCAGTCCCACCTCGGTGATCCGGTCCTACGTAGACTTTAGAGACCAGACTAGCTAAACAATCGCTGCAGAGCGTACCAGCCAGTTTATCTACTGCCAGCTATTCATGCCTCCCCATGGTGGAATTGCTTGGGTAGCTCTCTTGTTTAGTATACGTAGCGTTAAGTTACCTGGTTGTTCTAAACGGACCGTGCTAGCTAGCTAGCCTAGCTTAGACTAAAAGCCTCATGGCTAACATTGGCTAGCATGTATAACTTCCGGCAGATTAAGTTTACTAGTGTTCCTCCGGCATTATGGCAGCCCCATTCCTATTTCCAAATCCTGGAGTTGGAGGGATTGGAGGAAGTGGGGTTTGCGTGCACCTCCAATGAGGAAGCAGTTCCACCCTAGAGCGAGGGGCCTTAGCACGGGTCTGAGCAACCAGTGCACCCTTCCACAAAAACATTACTGTGATGACAGTGCCCCCACGTTTGTTACTATGTCAGCCATTGCCGGACCCCCCTGGGCTTCATGCAGGCTATACAGTCTCACGGTACATTGGGAGCTTGTCCATGTTTAATTTGGGAAACCAAGTGAAATCTGTTCGGGAACATTGATAGTAATATGTTTTCACAACAAAACATATTTAATTAAACTGTTGATAGCCCCTCTCTCTGTGCTCTCGAGAAAGGAATGAAGAAGAGAGAGGAAACGCATGGTGGTGAGATATGTTTTCCACTCAGTTTCAACCTGTTGTTGAACTTCTTTCTTAAAATTGATAAATCACAGTGAGGTGAGTTTTAAAAGCATGAACCTGTCTTGGTGATAAGGGTTTGATGTTATTTTTGATTGCATTTGCATTGGTGTCAGAGTGGTTAGAGGAACAATAGAGGGCCGAGTACCCTCAATAGAGGGCCGAGTTGGGAACTACAAACGCATGTCCAGAGTGCATAAAATGAGATTACAGAGTCAAGTGGAATTTTACTGCTGTCCTGAAACCGGTAATATGATCACTGTAACAGCCCTAGTAGAGACTGATCTGAGCCGGTGCACACCCTTTTAAGGGGATGAGTGGCAACATCAATTCCCACCACTGGGCCAGTAGGTCACACCTGAAGCGACCATTTTAAGCTGCGAGACGTGTCCAGGTGAGTGGCTAGCCTCAGTGCTGGAAAGGCTGCATCAACAATAGCCCCAGGGGAGCGACTTCCATCACAGCGGCCATCATCCCCAGTAGGCGTAGGCACTGTCGAAAACGCCCTGTGTGACCCCAGCCAAAACTTGTCTGAGCAGGGCCCGGACGCCCTCTGTGGCGATAGATGATCACTTTACGCGAGTGAAACTAGCTCGAGACCCAAAAGGGGAATGCGCTGAGATGTAGCCAGCTCTTTTTTTGGTTTCTTATGAAGCCTAGAGACTGAATACAGGACAGTAGCATGGATGTGTAAAACTGTTTTCTCTGCCACCACCAGCCAATCCACTCTAATAGCCAGCGCCTTGTGAGTATTCTGAATTTGTAGACTCTGAGGTGTTTGTTGAGGGCATGGGCGTCTAAAATGGCTTTGCAAAGTTCCATCCCTTTTCGGATCCAGGAAATACCCCTCTATCTCCGAAATAGGAACCACTTGGATTGCTTGCTTCTGGAGAAGGGAGGATATTTCCTCCTTCAAAACGGACGCCAAGGCTTCGTGAACAGTCCACGTGATGATGCCACAGAAGTGAGGGGGACACACAACAAATTGTAGCCTGTACCCCAATGTCACTGTTCAGATGATCTAGGAGCAACATTGCACATTTGCGCCATTGGTCAGATCAGACAGCTAGCCTCCCATCATCTGCTATTTGAAGGGGTGGGACGCCACCTTTTGGATGGGAAAGATGATTTTTTTGTCTGTTTCCACCACTCTCGACCGTGTCGCCGAAAAACAAGACCCCTTCTGTGGTAACAGACAGGGGCAATTGTAATTCAAGCGAATTCCCAGGAACGGAAAATGTTGAGCTGGAGACAAACAGCTCATTTCGGGGTTCATATGAACCACAGAGACTGTATGTGGGATAATAGCATGGTTGTGTTCAACCCTGCTCGTTACCTCTATTCCACTACCAACAACCTGTATCATTAGGCACCTCATAGTGAGTAGTGAGCTCCAGGCAGGATTCATCAGCAATGAATCAGAGTAATGAGCCACCAATGGGGGAGGGGTGCCCAACTTATTACCCCCCCCGTGGGGAGATTGATTCCCCCTAGAACCCTATGAACACCATGGAACACGGGGTAATTGAGGGGACATTAAGCACTGGGTAGCTGCAGAAACAGGGTTGGGAGAGCCCATGGCATACAGAGTTTCACCTGTTGTGCAGCAAGAGGCTGCATGCTCCTCAAACAGTGCTTGATGCATGGAGTGAAATACATCTTCTTATAAGATATTTAAATATGCAATCCTGTGATAGCAGAGTTTTGATGGTTGCCACTAAAAAGAGGAGGATCCCAGCTGCTACTATATTTATTTCTCAGCTGCTCCTATTAAGCACATGCTCTGGTGTAAAACCAGAGTAGCCTACCTTTTTCAATAGCCTATGTAGCCCACATTCTAAGGTTTATATCATTCACAACTAAAGTTGCCAAATAACTCTAGCATATAGAACTTTTTAAATGATCACTTTTACGCTCAACATACGCACACTTGCTCCGGCATCAGAAAAATATCCTTTTTATTTTATTCAGCTAAGTTCAATTATATTCTTCTTACTATAAAATAATGGCACTTATAAGCATATCTTGTCTGCTAAATGAACTAGCCTACAGGCTATGGAATGGCACATAGCTAGATAACATACAGTAGGCCAACTCACTCTGTTCTTCTGAAATACATTTTCTTCATATCATGTTTCTTTAGACCTGCCTAAAATAAATAATGGATGTTTTGTGATGGTGTATATTAAATGTATTTATAATACTTTTTAAAATGTTGATGTTCCAAAGGTGTTTAAACGTGTTTCTGTTAATTAACGTGTTTATGTTAATTAACAGTACATTACTTGTTAAACGTGTTTATGTTAATTAAACGTGTTTATGTTAAACGCGTCTATGTTAATTAACAGTAAATTACCATGAGACCGGCAGTCATTCGCATGACAATAACCAGCCGACAAGATTCCATGACCACCACAGCCCTCGTCTGTCCACTTATTGTGCCCATTTGGATTCAGCTTTGGTTTGGGATGTGTGAGCCCCCCTTTGAACCACTGGAGGCTGTGGATCTGAGGATCCTCTCCTACAAGAACTCCCTGCTCGTGGCTTTGGCCTTGGCTATGCTTGATAGGGTACTTCCAAGCGTTATCCGTGCACCCTTCCTGTACTCAGTTTGCCCCGGGAGTGTCACGCCCTGGTCTTAGTATTTTGTGTTTATATATTTATTTGGTCAGGCCAGGGTGTGACATGGGTTTATTTTGTGTTGTGTTTATATATGTTTTTTTTCCCGTAGGTTTTGGGATTGTGGCTTAGTGGGGTGTTCTAGCAAAGTCTATGGTTGCCTGAGGCGGTTCTCAATCAGAGGCAGGTGATTCTCGTTGTCTCTGATTGGGAACCATATTTAGGCAGCCATATTCTTTGAGTATTTCGTGGGTGATTGTTCCTGTCTCAGTGTTTTGTATTTCACCAGATAGGCTGTATAGGTTTTCACGTTCCGTTTGTTTTGTATTTCGTGTTTATTCGTTTATTAAACATGTATCTAACTTACCACGCTGCATTTTGGTCCGACTCTCTTTCGACGGAAGAAAACCGTAACAGGGAGACTCTGAGGTAACGTTGCGTCCTAATGTGTCCTTCGCCCCCTAAGGTCATGACTATGTCCTACAGGTCTCTAGCTTTGAGCTATTTCCCGTTTCCACATGCTGAGAGAGGAGTAGAAGAGGTGACTGATGTAATGTATTTTTCTGTTTTGAAATTATATATGCTGCATGCATTTGAACAATTTAAAGTTATGATGGTGCAGAGCAAAAGATGACTTTCGTTCATGAGATAAAAAGAAAGTTGTATTGAATGAAGAAAAATACATTACTGCAGCAAAGAGAAGTCATCAGCAGTAGCTATAGCATCTAAGCTAGCAAAATATTATGCTACTTGCACTTCCTCCTACACTTGTTATCGTGCTTTGCTGTAGGCCTGCAAACCAGTTGATTTACTTAGTTGAACTCAGTAGCTGTGGGCAGAAAAACAATTGCTGTGTGTTCAGGGTTAAACACTTGTTATCCTTAGTAAAATAATGTCATGTTCGGCTCAATGCCATGACCATTTAGGCCAATTCCACTTCAACGAGGTCAAATCAGGAAATGCATCATTTGCAATTGAATACATGATCGAACCCTGGCCCAAGAAAGCATTCATTGTCTCCATATAGGGGGTCAAATGGAATTCATTACAAATGGTGAAGCACAAAAAAGCTCACTCATTATTCTCAAACCGAATACTCAGTGACAAGACACAAATAATTAAAAAGGCACATAAATAGCAATGTCATTCCAAAATCTCCAGGGTTAAGAAATCTGACAACCCTCAGCCAGACACTAAGAAACTTCCATAATGAATGTGTCATGTAAAACTAGTTAACAAAGTTTCAAAGACACATACAAACCTTAACGATACCCACAGCTAATTCAGATATTCACAGTGTTGTGTGGTGTCTCAAATTAGAAGTGAAAGTCATGCCAACCCTCTGCCGAAGCTTCCAGTAGCATTACATCAAGATAACTTGTTCGCCTCAGACAGGGCGACATGTTTGTCTAAACAATGGGCCAGGGGCCCACACAGGAAGTGCTGTCTGTGGTGACAGAGCAAAAAAAAAAGCTGCCAGCTTATAGCCGGTCTGCTCCAGCCTCCTCCCTGAGGTCCCTGACGGCAAGGCCAAGGCCAACACACACAAAATACGAAGTACATAACACACACCAAACATTAAAACACGAGTCCCACTAACTCTTCAAGTGTCAAATCGGGAAACTTCTTGTCCCTACAGAGACATCGCTACTATGCACGCCCATGTGAAATTACTTGTGACTACCACTGCAAAGCCTTAAACTACTGGGGCATTTGTGCAACTGTAGGCTACAGAGAGCCACATAGAAAGCCACATAGAAACTGAGACCCACACAGAAAAGAGAGAAAAGGCTCATATCCAGTGCTTCTGGTGTAGGGTGGACTTGCCCCTAGATGCCGATCTAGGATCAGTCTAGCATTTTCTACACTAATGTTTAAGGTTAGGATTGGGAGTGGGAAAGCTGATTCTACATTTGTACCTGGGAAACTTCTAGTGAGGTCACCTGACAAAGATTTCTGTGAAGTCTAAATTTTTATCACTAAAGCCGCAGCTTTGAGAGTTTTTCTATTAGCTCTATTTTCCATGTTCTGTCTCCACCGGAAGGCATGAGAAGAAGAGGCCAGTCCAGTGGGACATCTGGAATGTTCTCTAACAGAAATATTTACTCTGAGCCGGGGAGTAGGTCGAATTTAATATCGCCCGTCACGCAATTTTTGTGATCCCTCACATTCATAACCTGCGTGTCAAGAGTGCTGGAGAGGTCAAACCTTCTTTAGCAGGCGGGGGGGTGGGGGGGCACAGCAACTAGGTGTTTTTAGTGACAGAG
Organism: Oncorhynchus tshawytscha; assembly: GCF_018296145.1. Lineage (NCBI taxonomy): Eukaryota > Metazoa > Chordata > Actinopteri > Salmoniformes > Salmonidae > Oncorhynchus > Oncorhynchus tshawytscha. The sequence continues at coordinate 37,970,562 of NC_056438.1, forward strand.
AACAGAAGTCTGAGTACAGTTTGGAGTAAGATTTAGTAAACGTGACTGTATGAATGACACTGTTTTGATAGCGCTGTTTACGGTTGAGACACGCGGCGACAGAGGAACGTTGAACATATGAGCTGAGGGCTTTATGACTTATTTCACTAGCTCACTCCTTTATGAATGTCTATAACCATAACTTTTGAGACCACCTTGTCATTCTTTTCTTTGAAATAAATTGTTAACTGTTGAATTGGAGAGAGGATCCCACTGGGCACACCAACACTGGTTGAATGTAAATTGTTTCAATGTAAATAGTCAACGAATTGGGACATGGAATTTATGTGGAAATTTCCACCACAGGACTACGTCATCATGGTGACAAAATACATTTTCAACATACTTTATACAAGGTTTGTCTATGTTGAAATGTACCTTTAAATCAATGTCAGATCTTCAATGTTAAGTACACTATCAGAAAAAAAATCTGTAGGCTGGGAAGAACCTCCTACTGGATAATATCTCCATCTACAGCTACCCTTCGGTCTCCCATTCAGGGACAACCCTGCTTAGTTATAATATTTGTTACTGACTATTAGCAATGTGCTATCGTGAGAATAAGTTTTGAGAGATGTACATTTAAATAATGTGTCCCAGCTTTGATGCACCTGTACTGACCTCGCCTTCTGGATGATAGCGGGGTGAACAGGCAGTGGCTCGGGTGGTTGTTGTCCTTGATGATCTTTATGGCCTTCCTGTGACATCGGGTGGTGTAGGTGTCCTGGAGGGCAGGTAGTTTGCCCCCGGTGATGCGTTGTGCAGACCTCACTACCCTCTGGAGAGCCTTACGGTTGTGGGTGGAGCAGTTGCCGTACCAGGCGGTGATACAGCCCGACAGGATGCTCTCGATTGTGCATCTGTAGAAGTTTGAGTGCTTTTGGTGACAAGCCAAATTTCTTCAGCCTCCTGAGGTTGAAGAGGCGCTGCTGCGCCTTCTTCACGATGCTGTCTGTGTGGGTGGACCAATTCAGTTTGTCTGTGATGTGTACGCCGAGGAACTTAAAACTTACTACCCTCTCCACTACTGTTCCATCGATGTGGATAGGGGGGTGTTCCCTCTGCTGTTTCCTGAAGTCCACAATCATCTCCTTAGTTTTGTTGACGTTGAGTGTGAGGTTATTTTCCTGACACCACACTCCGAGGGCCCTCACCTCCTCCCTGTAGGCCGTCTCGTCGTTGTTGGTAATCAAGCCTACCACTGTTGTGTCGTCCGCAAACTTGATGATTGAGTTGGAGGCGTGCATGTCCACGCAGTCGTGGGTGAACAGGGAGTACAGGAGAGGGCTCAGAATGCACCCTTGTGGGGCCTCAGTGTTGAGGATCAGCGGGGTGGAGATGTTGTTGCCTACCCTCACCACCTGGGGGCGGCCCGTCAGGAAGTCCAGTACCCAGTTGCACAGGGCGGGGTCAAGACCCAGGGTCTCGAGCTTGATGACGAGCTTGGAGGGCACTATGGTGTTAAATGCCGAGCTGTAGTCGATGAACAGCATTCTCACATAGGTATTCCTCTTGTCCAGATGGGTTAGGGCAGTGTGCAGTGTGGTTGAGATTGCATCGTCTGTGGACCTATTTGGGCGGTAAGCAAATTGGAGTGGGTCTAGGGTGTCAGGTAGGGTGGAGGTGATATGGTCCTTGACTAGTCTCTCAAAGCACTTCATGATGACAGAAGTGAGTGCTACGGGGCGGTAGTCATTTAGCTCAGTTACCTTAGCTTTCTTGGGAACAGGAACAATGGTGGCCCTCTTGAAGCATGTGGGAACAACAGACTGGGATAGGGATTGATTGAATATGTCCGTAAACACACCAGCCAGCTGGTCTGCGCATGCTCTGAGGGCCCGGCTGGGGATGCCGTCTGGGCCTGCAACCTTGCGAGGGTTGACACGTTTAAATGTTTTCCTCACGTCGGCTGCAGTGAAGGAGAGTCCGCATGTAGTTTCTGTCTGTAGGCAGGGATCAACAAAATGGAGTCGTGGTCAGCTTTTCCGAAAGGAGGGTGGGGCAGGGCCTTATATGCGTCGCGGAAGTTGGAATAGCAATGATCCAAGATTTTTCCAGCCCTGGTTGCGCAATCGATATGCTGATCAAATTTAGGGAGTCTTGTTTTCAGATTAGCCTTGTTAAAATCCCCAGCTACAATGAATTCAGCCTCCGGATATATGGATTCCAGTTTGCAAAGAGTCAAATAAAGTTCGTTCAGAGCCATCGATGTGTCTGCTTGGGGGGGAATATATACGGCTGTGATTATAATCGAAGATAATTCCCTTGGTAGATAATGCGGTCTACATTTGATTGTGAGGAATTCTAAATCAGGTGAACAGAAGGACTTGAGTTCCTGTATGTTGTTGTGGCCACACCACGTCACGTTAACCATAAAGCATACGCCCCCACCCCTCTTCTTACCAGAAAGATGTTTGTTTCTGTCGGCGCGATGCGTGGAGAAACCAGCTGGCTGCACCGTCTCCGATAGCGTCTCTCCAGTGAGCCATGTTTCCGTGAAGCAAAGAACGTTACAGTCTCTGATGTCCCTCTGGAATGCTACCCTTGCTCGGATTTCATCAACCTTGTTGTCAAGAGACTGGACATTGGCGAGGAGAATGCTAGGGAGTGGTGCATGATGTGCCCATCTCCGGAGTCTGACCAGAAGACCGCTTCGTTTTCCCCTTTTTCGAAGTCGTTTTTTGGGGTCACCGGCTGGGATCCATTCCGTTGTCCTGGGTGAAAGGCAGAACACAGGATCCGCTTCGCGAAAGTCATATTCTTGGTCGTACTGATGGTGAGTTGACGCTGCTCTTATGTTCAGTAGTTCTTCTCGACTGTATGTAATGAAACCTAAGATGACCTGGGGTACCAATGTAAGAAATAACACGTAAAAAAAACAAAAAACTGCATAGTTTCCTAGGAACGCGAAGCGAGGTGGCCATCTCTGTCGGCGCCGGATGCAGTGTTCCTGAAACTCCTGGTTTACAGGTCACATCAAGCCTGCAAGACACATTATGCTGGCTTGCAAAGTGATGTATAATTCCTATTGGGATACAGCCAGAGTGAGAACATCCAACAATTGGAAGCTTAAATCACTTGTAAAACTGCATTGAGAATGTCTGCTGGGATAGGGAAGATTTATTATTGAGACTACCTGAATAATATAAACTGAATAATATAAACTGGAACAGCGACCTCAGTAACGAATACAAAAAGTCCAACTACTAACAGATTAGATTAGTTTTGAAAAATGCATGTTATTTATGTTTGTGTAGAATAAGATTAATCAACCAATCAACGTACATGCAAAAACATACGTATTGAAACAAATAATTCAGAAAATCAATGTGCAATAAAGCATGCTGGGAGATATGATAATGATCGGCATGGTTTTGAGTGGTTTTGAGCAAACATGAATTTGTAATTTTACTCAACAATCAAACACACATTAGCTCAAATTCTTATCCTTTTGAAGTCCGCTCAACTGACATAATAATGCTAATTAAGCAATTAGTTAAATTGGCTTTTTTTACAGTGAGGGAAAGTTGGCTATTGCATTTTTAAATGTTGACTAAGTTAGAATTGTGTCCACAAATGTACCCACATTTCTATTATGTGTAAATCATTTATGATCAGTGAATGCCATAATGTAGTTATTTGGTGAGGTACTTCAACCTATTAGATGAAATCTTATTTTCATTGTTTTAGCTGTCATACTGGCTGTTCAGTCCAAACCTAGAATTGTATCATGGGAATTTGTTGCGCTATACAGACGTTGCCTCCCTCCAAGGCACGTGTTGCAAGGAAACCCCCTAGACATTTAGGCAAAAGCCAGTGTGAGAAACTTGCTAGGAAATGTTTATGCTTGGAAACAAAAAAAATACTGCACTCTGACCCACAAAACATATCTGCTTGATTCATGATAGTGTTGTAAGACAAAGCAAGGAAAGTGAACTTCAAAACGTCATGTCGTTTCATTGGGATTTGAATCTGCTAGCTTCTGAAATAACTTACTGATCCTTTAAAATGAATGGGGTACATTTAAAGGAACAGGACATCTATTTTCAGAAGGATTGGTAACAACTTTTAATAGCTGGGGTACATAAGAGGATGGAATAAAAACATTTTTTAAAGGACTAATAATGTCAGAAGAAAATGGCACAGAGACGGGCAACTGTAACTCATTTAAGTATCTGAGAGCATATTCAAAGGGACGGGACCTCCTGTTAAAGGGACTAGTACATGTAACTCATTTAAAATGGCCTTGGCAGTGTGCCAGGCGGCCCAAACTGGGCAAATACAGAGCTGAAAGGCACTCTGCCTTTGTGTAAAGCCCTGGCCCTCCCCATGGCTCTACAATCCTAGTCTATTACACAGCCCAGCGGGCACTGTGGATTCTTTATATCAGAGTCAGTGGGCACACTGTCGGAGCATACCAACACCACTGGCACTGCCCCAACACTTTTGTGCCCCTGAAGAATACCACAGAGACCGAAAAAGACTAAAGGACTCTGACACAGTGAGTTTTCACATCAAGAAAATGAGAGATGAAGGAGGGAAAGAGTTGTAAAATATCTAATGCTCTGGTCCCCTGTAGGGAAAGCTGGTGTATGTATACTGCTTTATTGGCAGGAAAGCTTCATTGCTACTTAAATGCTACAATGAGTCTTTCAATGTAATACTTTAGTACTGTGATATAGTCTATAAGAAGTTCTGATGAAACTGAGAACATGTAACACAAATGGTAAAGCTTTAGGAAAGGGCTAAACCATAAGAGGTTTTTGGAAAGAGGGCTATAACACAAGTTACAAGAGTCTAAAGCTGAGATAATGCATTGTACATTTCCTACTGTGTTACCATGCCTCTGAACACGACAAAAAGCAGCACACACTGTAACAGTAAGTCTGTGTTTAATTTATTGAAAATTCCGGAAAGAGCACTTTGAGTACAAATAATTTAGTACACAGTATGCTATTGCTGTTGACCTGCTGTCACACAAGTGATGAGAAAGTAAAGCAAAGTAGCCTGACTCTTGTCCTATAATCGCACAACAAATACAGGAAAGACCTCAAAACCAGAATGCACCAGTGATTGCACTAGTTTAAAGGTTGCACCCCTTTCCCAAAAGAGAAGTTAGGGAACACCACACCACAAAATAAAGGTAAAAAGCAAAATAGCCATACACTTCAGTGTGATCTAATTCCTTCTTTCAACCTCAACACCTTTTTGTTCTTGCTTTTTTATACTTTAGAATCAAAGTCAAACGCTCACAGGTATGTTTTGTGCACAAGTACCCTTCGTGACCTCTGTGAATTTAATTAAAATGGTTAGGGGGCCTTGAGTTTGACCCCATAACAGCTCTGGGGTCAAAAGGTCAGAGATTTTATAGAATAACAAAGCCTAATTCCTATGTAATATTTACTTCTCACCATGACTGGACTCGACAACAGAACAAAACAGAAAGCAGATAAAACACCAGTGGGTGAACAACATTGTACAAAAAAGATCACAGGGAGTTTGCTTTTAAAACCCATGATAGTCTGTGGTATGGAGGCATCAACATAAACGAAAATGCAACGTGACATTTATCACCATTAATGACCAGGTGTCTTTTATTAAGGGTATAATGGCAGGTTCCCTCTTTATCCTCCTCCTTCTTTTCCTACCTCGTCCTTCTTCTCCACCTACCCTCCTCCTCCAGCTCCCATTCTTGGCTTCCCTTCACCGGACTAGCCTGGATCTGATTACTCACAATCCCTCAAATCTGAGCAGAAAGCTTCCTGCCCCACCTTAAAGTGCCAGCCTAAACAATTTACTGTCCTTCTACTGCCCTATCCAGCCTCCCACACACTCACCAACCCAGTGAAACAATCTCAACTCAGCTTGGGGGCAATAGGAGTGGCATATCCACTCACCGGCAAGTTTATTAGGTACACCCATCTAGAACCGTTTCGAACCCCCCTTTGCCTCCAGAACAGCCTGAATGAATCGGGGCATAGATTCTACAAGTTGGAAATGTTCCACGGGGATGCTGATCTCTGCTGACATCACACTCCAGATTGAACACCACCACCACCACCAGGCTGTACAATTAACACCAAGCAGGATGGGTCCATGAACTTGATGCTTATGCCAAATCCTGACTCTGCCATCAGCATGACACAACAGGAACCTGGATTTGTCAGACCAGGCAATGTTTTTCCACTCCTCAATTGTCCAGTGTTGGAGATTGTGTGCCCACTGGAGCCACTGCCCACTTCTACTTGTTTTTTAGCTGATAGGATCTTACTAAGATTTCTCGGTGAAAATCAGAAAATTCGATCTTGAGCCAACATGAGCTCTCTAAACACAGGTGAGAAATGGCTAACCTGACAGATTAAATGGCTGGTGCGCAGCAAGCACCTGAGGAGTCGCCTGGGGTGATCCTCTGTCAATCACTGAACCACAGTCGGCTTGGCTGTCATACAACATTAATCATTTGACATTACAGGGTTGCCTCGGCCTCAAAATATATTATTTTTTTTACCCCTGAATTGTCACATTTCTCAGCCTCTGAGTATCACAGAAACATAACACTTGAATAGAAGAAAGATGTTGTTGCTATGGATGAAGTTGATCAAAAATAACTTCAAAACATGAGACACACGCACATTTTTTAATTTTTTTTAAATATCCAATTGTACTATAACTGTGTGAAAAGGTTACAATATATGCTTATTTTGGGGTATTAAACCCAATATCTTGTGTTGCAGAAGGTTAATAAAATGTGTTTACGCTTGTGTCTCTTTGCAATTATTATCAATTTGTGGGTCAAAAACAGGTTGGCACTTTTAGGGTTAAATTGCCTTGTAACTTGCATCTTTACCAAGATATCCCATAAGCTGACTGGGTGCATCCCAATATATGGCTCCCTTCCCTTTGTTCTCTTTCCTCGTCCTCACTGAACAAAATGAAATGGATAGTTGAGCACAATATGGGAGCAACTCAACATCCTCAGTGCTACTCCTATCCAGTTCCTTCCAATCAGTGAGAACGAGGAGTAGTACAAGGGGCATGTAGCAAAGGAAGCCATTTTCACCCCTATGAATCCCACTAATGACTAACTAACAGAACAGTGAGTCCAAGCTTCTAAGGGACAATCGGTTAGCAGTTAGCCGTATGCAGACACCCTCAGGACAGCAACTTAGCAGTAAGCTACCTAGGCGCCCTTAGGATAAACACTAAGAAGTAATTACCACTCCATTCTAGTGTTGGATTTTCCAATTATTCACAGACTCACACCTCTGGGGTGAAATTTACCCTAGGTACAGATCTAAGATCAGCTTCCCCTCCACCAAAGTGGAGAAAATGTCAAACTGACATTAGATCAGTGTCTAAGAGCAACATCACCCTACTTCTGAAGAGGTACACCAGTTACGGGTCTAGGTTAGGGCTGGGAGGTGTTAAAACATCAAAAAACACAGCTGTGTAGTGAAATTGCTGTGTTGAACACAGCAAGTACACATACTCTTCATCAGTGATGTGTCAAACACCTGAGAGTTGACAATAATTCCAGTATGTTCAGGCTACTTATTCTTGATGAGTATTTAGAGAGTTACAACATGTACCGACAAAAGCGTATTGCTAAAGTGGGAACACACTTGCTTATCAATGTTGCACCATAAAATTCTCAGAATTTGATACCTTTTCAGAAATGAGCAATAAAGCCTTTTTATGTGTCAGAATCAGTGTTCTCTTCCACAGTCTTAGTAAATTCCACATTCAAACTATTGTACTTTTCAGTCTTTCACCAGCTCAAAGTGAAAGCCTAACATTTAAATGGTGTAACGGCACCACAAGGCCTTTAGCCTGGTTTCCAGAATTCGTTTTGGGTTTGGCTTCCTTTTCATGTGCAACCCTAACTCCAGGCTAGAACAGAATGGCACCATTGTCTGTCCCTCCCAACATCCAAGTACATAATATAGTATGTTTGTGTTTGCTCCCCACTTCACACACCTTGATACATAGTCCTTCCACATTCCATCTATCGTCAAATACAATCGTGCGTTATGCTGTATACAGTAAACCTAAAATGCTGACTACAGCGCTCACGTGCGCGAGCATTGCAAAATACATTTAAACATACACGTTATTCAATTATCGCACCCACACTGCTCGCTGCTCGTGAGCAATGTGGGTGCAATAATAGAATGACATGTATGTTTCAATTTATTTTGCAACGCTCGTGTAGTCAGCATGTGAATGCTTAGATGCCAATCACCATATAAAGTCCAAAGAAGAAAAAGCCTGGAAGGAGGAGAGATGACTAGAAACTATTCGGTTGACCGTTTTATGTGTGGATTAATTATCGGAGTAGAGGACCTTGTGCATTTCAGGTAAAATAACAACTCAATGTTTATATCCCAGGACAAATTAGCTAGCAACTTCAAGCTAGCTAGCTGAATTGCCATACATGTTTAATGCTTTTCGACCTGTCCCCCAATTCATATAATTGGTTCAGAGATTGTTTTGATATTTTAACCTACGTGTCGTGATCGCGTTTGGTGTGGGGGGACAAAATCAATATGTGCATGCGCGGCCGGTTTGTGTTCGGTCTTTTGCCGAAATCACAAGGTGAGACGCCCATCAACAACGTGAAATTTGCGTGCGAGAGTAGTGAGTGTCAATTCACATGCACTGCTTAGAGCATGCCAACGTAATTGTTACGAAAATCCATAATAAACCGTTGTTTTTGTTTACTATGGGATCCACCGTACCTGGGCTAAACAGATTGTTTTGCCAGCTCCTCATGAGGATGTTGTTTGTTTCTAATAAACCAGAGCCATGTATAAACTACAGTACATCTCATTCTTTCTACATAAACAGTGCTCTCTCTTGAAATCGGAGTCCTCAAGTTTTCCAGCTGTAGCCTGTCTAGGCTATAATCAAAATCAACACAGGTACACTGCAGTTGTTTTCAAATATATAGCCTATTTGACTGATAAACCTTAGTTTACAGCCCAATACATTGTTAACTACATCTTTAATCTACTTAGCATAGGGAAGATCATAAAACTTCCTTTTCTACAAAATGTGTCTGCTTACTCTACCAGCATTGTTCCACGTAGACAGGAGATAAAAAATACTTGCGTTCTAATTTGACGCACTCTGAAGCCGTAGACATTGTTGACGCTCACGGCCCTTCTACTTTCTGTCATTCACGTATTCTATTTCCAGCGTGAGCACGCTCATTCGCGCCCTAAAAAAACATGCTTTCAAAAAAAAAGCACTGCAATACAACTAATCAAAGGAATACGGCGCAACTAACACCAAACAGCTGGAATAAATGTGAACATGGATGGTATAGGACTGATATGAACGGTATGAACAAAAGTGCATTTGCTTCATGACACTGGTAATCAGTTTCCCCTGCAATTTCAATCTTTAAGTGGCAAGCTATATAACTGAACAGTGTCAAATATAACCCTATTACAAGTTATCTAATTGTATCAAATTAATCTCAATTAATCAAATCACCAACACCTAAATAACAACAATTATGAGGCCTAAATGTTTTATATGTAATTGCATTACTGCGTCCCAAATGACACCCTATTCCCTACATAAAGCATTACTTTTGACCAGAGGCCTATGAGAATAGTGTGCCATTTGGAACATATCCTAAGTAACCTAAGTAGTCCAGGACCTCTGAATAGGAGCAGTTTATCAGGATACATGTGTCTCTCGTTACCTCAGCATCTCAGGGCTTCCATAAGTGGCCGTCAAACAGGGCTGTAAACTAATGTGGGCGAATTGCTGGGTAACTGCAGCACTTGTATCTAAAACAGCATGCCCCGACTTGCTTAAGGGCACAAGAGCCACCACTGTGTCACCTAAATGGGGACTTGCGCAACTGAGCCATAATGTACTCTATGACCCATAACTATGTATGTTTATAACACTATTTGTAAGCCCAGTTTGTGTGGCCTTTCACCCCCAGGCATCCCCATATCTGTCATGTGATGTTAGCATGAAACGGAAAACCAAAAGGAGTGTTCTTATTGGACAAATTCAGGTAATAGCTCTCTCCTTCGTACCTATTGAACATGACCATTTTCTTATACTTCTGCTCTAATACACTTATTGGCTCTCCTGTCTCACTATTCTATCCCATTCTATTCAAACTCAGCATTGACAGAGTGAGCTGCTCACTCTGCAAAACTAAGAATAATCCAACCAAGAAAAAAAGTCCTTTGGCATCCACTCTCTCTGCTAAATGTGGACTGAATATTATCATTCCAAAACGGTAAAAATAACTCTGTGTGTTTGATGTGGGTGACGAGAACAGTGCCTGTCTGTCTGTATGTCTGAACACAATAGCGCGAGGCCGGATGAGAAAGTTGGCCAACTACAAACGCAGAGGAAGGATGTTTGGGAAGAACCAAAGGAGCATGGAGATAGAAACAGAGCCAAGAGCACCAAGACTGAGACTTGAAATTGAATCGGACCGCTGTGGATGCCAAAGGGCATAAAGTTGCATAAAGTCCACAAGTGGACAATTGTGGACCAACAACCAATCATCCGTATTCATTCTATTGACAGGTAACATACTGGCTTCTGAGATTCTTTCACAGCATACAATTGGTCAATCAGCCCCTGGCTATCCGTACATTTAAAAAAAAAAGAAAATGGTGCTGTCTGCTAATATCAGAAATTTTAAATGATTTATACTTTTACTTTTGATACTTAAGTATATTTTAGCAATTACATTTACTTTTGATACGCCTTATAATGTTTTGTATTTTTCTTGGTAGAAATAAAAAATAAAAGGTTTCAAGATTTTTGTTACAAAAACTCCTAATATAATGTGAGCAGTGGCTCGATATACATAGTATTTTATTAGACACCCCCCCATACATGAAGTTAGAATGCCACAAACTCCCTGAAAGCATGATCTTGTCTCTCACTGCTAAACTAGTTTGGGTTCTTGTGAAGTTTAGTATATTTAATATTTAAGTATATTTAAAACCAAGTAGTACTCAAGTAGTATTTTACTGGCTGACTTTCACTTTTACTTGAGTAACTTTCTATTAAGGTATCTAAACTTTTACTCAAGTATGACAATTGGGTACTTTTTCCACCACTGTCAATTGCCCACCATTCACAGCTCACAAAATGACAAGCCAATAATGACTTCTCTACATTCTCTCACCTGATGGCAGCCTACCCAATCACATTTCTCATTCATTTCTCTTCAAATGACCCAACATCATTTCAGTCATTTAGTGTTCCTCATAGCATATGCTTTTACCCTGAGTGACTTACAATCAGTGCATCCAAATAAAGTCAAGCAAAACAACAACTCATAACAATCATCACTCACCTGATTAACACACACTGGTTCTGAAGTCTCTTCCATAGGGAGCGGTAACACTCGTTTGCTACAGCGTAGATGTGCGGGGAAATCTCGCCCAGGTGGTGTCGGCTGTACCTCTCCACTGCCGGCCGGTCGTATAGGTCAGGGATGGACTGGTACGGGTTCACCGCAGCCAGGATGGAGCCGATGTATGTCTGTTGTAGGGGAAGATAGAGATGGAAAGGGACATGAAACACATGGAGAGAAATAGGGTTGATTCACAATACTGAGCCCGAGTCAAGCCCAGCCATGCTGAGCTGTACCGCGCTGGCCTGGTTACACACACATCCACATAGCAGTGTATAGCATGGTTACTGAGAAAAAAAAATCTAAAAGCCATGTAGAATATCCCTTTTCATCAACAGATAGCATAATTCACATGGAATGGAATGATATTAAGGTTTTGTCTGCAACACTCCCCAGGGAATGACCAGACTTGAACAAGGGAAGTCTTGGGAGAACAGTCCTTTGTCCATGTTCCAATGTGAGAAAAACAGTTTTTTTCAGATAGCCCAGAGGCCGTAGATAACTTAATTTAAGACAACAACAAAAAACAGGCCATAAAAACCTTTAACTTATTTTCCAGGACCTTGGAAGATAACAATCGGCCTTAACCTTCCGTGAGGGAAAAGTAAGTAGGCTAGGTAAAGTCATTCCAAACCAACATGAACAACAACATCATTGTGAACAGTAGGTCTGGATTAGCTTCAGAACACAACACTAAGTTTCTTTGACCTTTCCCCCTTCATTTTCTTAGGCCTACTCCAGTTTTCATGAAAAGCCGCTTCATATTTAAAAGTTCAAAGCCAAATAAACCAAAGTGCTGAAATAGAAACTTCTTCAGCCAGAGAAAAGGTATTTTGGCAGTTCCCTGAGTTCTGTGGTAATGAGTAATGGATAATGAAGCGTTTTGGAAGAAGCACAGATGCATCTGAGGGGAAAGCGACTTTATATACTTCAATTCGGTACATACACCGATTACATTTAACAGTGCTGATGACCCTGAGAATAAACTGGGTGAGGGTGAGGCAGTTGTGGTGAGAAAGCATGTTTGGGGTGCAAGTGGATGACACAAAATCAAATATAAAACACTGAGCACACCACGCCATTTCAACGTGGAGAATTTGGTCATATTTGGTAGATACGTTGATCAATGACATTACAACCCTTTTCTCACCCACTCAAAAAGACAGCCAGAAGCTTGTTGAATTCCCAATGTGTTATCACTATGCTTTCAATCATCTAAAAGCACAACCAAATTCCCAAGGAAAATGTAGGTCTCATTTTTGGTTTAGTTGTCACCTAAATGTGTTATCACTGCAATGTCAACCTTTTAGAAGTTCAATTGGGAATACAATGCCATATATTGTATTTATTTATACAACAACTTAATGTGTTATCACTGTGATTCATCTAATAGCACTTCCAAATAACCTGGATTGCAGATGAAATTACATTAAAGTACATGGTGCTCAATGTAAGTGATCAATGCCGTTTGAGATTCTGTGCAGATTATTATAGCAATTGTGAAGACTTCCACAGACCTGCGATCCTGAACATAGACACTTTCTATGATTACATAAAAATACATTTAATGGCACAGTAACATCAAAATGTGGCCATGGATGTGTTACTCATTTTAAGGTTAAATAAATACCCTTACATTTGTTTCTAAGACGGCCTTAACATTTGGCTATTTACTGGATTACAAAAGTAATATTGAATTGTGTTTGGTTGATAACATAACCAAATATCAACATTTAAAGGAGATTACAGGATATTTAAATGTTGATATTTGGTTATGTTATAAACCAAACACAATTCAATATTACTTTTGTAATCCAGTAAATCTACTGCTCGGATAGCTAGATTCGAGCCACTGACTTAATCCTATTATTTTATTTATTTGACTTTTATTTTTGGTTGAAATGAATCCAAGATATTAGTTGTTAACTTGTCGACAATTAATAGGCTATTTACCGTATCGCAAAAATTATATTGAATTGTGTTTGGTTCTCAATGCAACCAAATATCAACATATGAAGATGTTTCTTCTGCTTAGATAGCTCGATCTGTGCCACTGAGTATTTAATTCCAGTCGGTCTATTCTTAACTTACATTTTTTGTTGCGATTGAGATGTGAATCGAACATATTTATTATTAACTTGTAAGTTCCATTAGATCCAATAGCTGTTGATGACTTCCCAGATGCTATATAGGCCTAAATAGCATAATTGATGATATATGGTTCCATTTCATTTGCTCTGTTGAACCTACCATTTGGAATGACTTTGACAGCAACAGTGAATCTATTAAGTGGAGATTCCTCAACAATAATTCTCACAATAGCACATGGGTTATGGTCAGTGACAACTATCAAAGCTAAACAGGGCTGGGCTTTGTTAAAACCCTGGACGGGAGACCAACTGGATAGCTGTAGATAAACTCTCTAGTCGGAGGTGCTACCCAGCCTATTGGGTATCAACATCCAGCCTATTTGGGTGGCAGGTAGCCTAGCAGTTAGAGCATTGGGCCAGTAACTGAAAGGTTGCTGGTTTGAATTCCTGAGTGGACAAAATTGCCCATTATTTTGGCTACCATGGCTAGAAAAAGAGATCTCAGTGACTTTGAAAGAGAGGTGATTGTTTGGACACGTTTGGCAGGAGCTTCCGTGACAAAGACTGTTCAACTTCCTGATGTTTCAAGATATGCCATGGCCGTCTTAGATTTTCCACCACCATCAACAAAACACCAAATGATAAAATGTATTGTGGAAGAATGGTGTTGTATCCCTCCAATAGAATTCCAGACACTTGTAGACTTTACACCATGGCACATTGAAGCTGTTTTGGTGGCTCGTGGTGGCCCAACCCCTATAAAGACACTATGCTGGGGTTTCCTTTATTTTGGCAGTTACCTGTATGTCCACATAACTAGGTTTTAGGGTTGGACCAAAACTAAGCATATTCCTGGAATATAAAGCACTTCATATACAGATTCTCCACTGAGAGTGTTTGTTAGTCAAGGAGTGGTGGTAAATGAATGAATCTGTGTCCGGGAAACCGGCCCTTAGAGTCACAACGAGGCCAATTGAGAAATCCCATAGTTTTTTCAGGACCTCTCCCATAGACAGGGGTGGCAGGCAGCCTAGCAGTTAAGAGTGTTGGGCCAGTAACCAAAAGGTTGCTGGTTTGAATCCCCGAGCCGGCAAGGTAGATACTTCTGCCCATGAGCAAAGCATTTAACCCCCAACAACAACTGCTCACCAGATGTCAATGAATGCTCCCCCTGCACCTCTCTGATTCAGAGGGGTTGGGATATATGCGCAAGACACATTTCGATTGAATGCATTCAGTTGTACAACTGACTAGGTATCCCCATTCCCTTTCAATGTAACCATTAAACCCAAAGTGGGAGAGAGTGAGACATCTCGATCTCAAAAGCCACAAGACTGAGCAAAGACTTATTTCTCCTAGCCATTTTATCTTCACTGGGCCCCTTCTGCCGAGGCAATTGAAAACAAGAAGACAGCTCCCTGCTAACAGCACTATCAACAGTATCTTGCTCCCGCACACCGTAACAGAACTTTTAACCGAGAGTGTATGAGAAAAAACATGGCCACTGTAAACGCACAAATGCATTGTGGGAAAGGCAATTAAGTGGCCAGGCCCATGATCGATAGTACCTTCCTGTTCTACTTAACTCAGTGGAGCTTTGAATTACTAGATTCTTTATAAAACAAACAGATAAATGAAAAACTCCGGATCTCCGGCTTCCTTCATCCTCATTATAAAGAGGTAAATCATGTTTGTCTCCCAAATTGCACCCTATTCCTATCCCTATGGTCCCTGGTCAAAAGTAGTGCACTATATAGTGAATAGGGTACCATGTCGGGCTGTATCACCGCATGGTACGGCAACTGCGCCGCCCTCAACCGCAGGGCTCTCCAGAAGGTGGTACGCTCCAACGCATCGCCGGGGGCACACCGCCTGCCCTCCAGGTCACCTACAGCACCCGATGTCACAGGAAGGCCAAAAAGATCATCAAGGACATCAACCCCCTGAGCCACGGCCTGTTCACCCCGCTATCATCCAGAAGGTGAGGTCAGTACAGGTGCATCAAAAACAACTTCTATCTCAAGGCCATCAGACTGTTAAATAGCCCTCACTAGCCAGATACCACCCGGCTACTCAACCCTGCACCGTAGACTCTGCTGCCCTATATGGTGGTATTGAACATTTTGTGTTGTGGATATGTGGTGGTGTAGGGATGTTATATAATGTACTGTTTCATCTTTAGCTCATTCAGTACAAACATTGTTCACTGTTTTATCTGTTGTTTTATATGTAATGTGGGTGCTTTGGTGTGATTGGAACCCAGGAAGAGTAGCTGCTGTCTTGGCAGGAGCTGATGGGGATGGGGATGGGGATCCATAATATATATCACTATATATTTTACCTCTTGGGGATGTCTTTCGAAAACATAATGGTAACTTTCACTGCTATGCGGATGACACACAGCTGTACATTTCAATGAAACATGGTGAAGCCCCAAAATAGTCTCGCTAGAAGCATGTGTTTCAGACATAAGGAAGTGGATGGCTGCAAACTTTCTACTTTTAAATTCGGACAAAACAGAGATGCTTTTTCTAGGTCCCAAGAAATAAAGAGATCTTCTGTTGAATCTGACAATTAATCTCAATGGTTGTACAAGTCGTCTCAAATAAAACTGTGAAGGACCTTGGCGTTACTCTTGACCCTGATCTCTCTTTTGAAGAACATATCAAGACCATTTCAAGGACAGGTTTTTTCCATCTACGTAACATTGCAAAAATCAGAAACTTTCTGTCCAAAAATGATGCAGAAAAATTAATCCATGCTTTTGTCACTTCTAGGTTAGACTACTGCAATGCTCTACTTTCCGGCTACCCGTATAAAGCACTAAATAAACTTCAGTTAGTGCTAAATACGGCTGCTAGAATCCTGACCAGAACCCAAAAATTTGATCATATTACTCCAGTGCTAGCCTCCCTACACTGGCTTCCTGTCAAGGCAAGGGCTGATTTCAAGGTTTTACTGCTAACCTACAAAGCATTACATGGGCTTGCTCCTACCTATCTCTCTGATTTGGTCCTGCCGTACATACCTACACGTACGCTACGGTCACAAGACGTAGGCCTCCTAATTGTCCCTAGAATTTCTAAGCAAACAGCTGGAGGCAGGGCTTTCTCCTATAGAGCTCCATTTTTATGGAATGGTCTGCCTACCCATGTGAGAGACGCAAACTCGGTCTCAACCTTTAAGTCTTTACTGAAGACTCATCTCTTCAGTGGGTCATATGATTGAGTGTAGTCTGGCCCAGGAGTGTGAAGGTGAACGGAAAGGCTCTGGAGCAATGAACCACCCTTGCTGTCTCTGCCTGGCCGGTTCCTCTCTTTCCACTGGGATTCTCTGCCTCTAACCCTATTACAGGGGCTGAGTCACTGGCTTACTAGGGCTCTTTCATACCGTCCTTAGGAGGGGTGCGTCACTTGAGTGGGTTGTCACTGATGTGATCTTCCTGTCTGGGTTGGCGCCCCCCCCCTTGGGTTGTGCCGTGGCGGAGATCTTTGTGGGCTGTACTCGGCCTTGTCTCAGGATGGTAAGTTGGTGGTTGAAGATATCCCTCTAGTGGTGTGGGGGCTGTGCTTTGGCAAAGTGGGTGGGGTTATATCCTTCCTGTTTGGCCCTGTCCGGGGGTGTCCTCGGATGGCGCCACAGTGTCTCCTGACCCCTCCCGTCTCAGCCTCCAGTATTTATGCTGCAGTAGTTTGTGTCGGGGGGCTAGGGTCAGTTTTTATATCTGGAGTACTTCTCCTGTCCTATCTGGTGTCCTGTGTGAATTTAAGTATGCTCTCTCTAATTCTCTCGTTCTCTCTTTCTTTCTCTCTCTCGGAGGACCGGAGCCCTAGGACCATGCCTCAGGACTACCTGACATGATGACTCCTTGCTGTCCCCAGTACACCTGGCCGTGCTGCTGCTCCAGTTTCAACTGTTCTGGCTGTGATTATTATTATTTGACCATGCTGGTCATTTATGAACATTTGAACATCTTGGCCATGTTCTGTTATAATCTCCACCCGGCACAGCCAGAAGAGGACTGGCCACCCCACATAGCCTGGTTCCTCTCAAGGTTTCTTCCTAGGTTTTGGCCTTTCTAGGGAGTTTTTCCTAGCCACCGTGCTCCTACACCTGCATTGCTTGCTGTTTGGGGTTTTAAGCTGGGTTTCTGTACAGCACTTTGAGATATCAGCTGATGTACGAAGGGCTATATAAATAAATTTGATTTGATTTGATAATAAATACAAATGCATAGAAATCACTGCCCACTTTAATAATGGAACACTAGTCACTTTAATAATGTCTACATACTGCTTTCCTCATCTCATATGTATATTATTTTTAATATTATACTGTATTTAGTCAATGCCACTCCGACATTGCTCGTCCTAATATTTATATTTTTATTATATATTTCATTCTTTTAGATTTGTGTATTGTTGTGAATTGTTAGATACTACTGCACTGTTGGACTTAGGAACACAAGAATTTCGATACTGTCACATGTGCTCCCTCTCCGGCCTCTAGGTCACCAGGCTGCTCATTAGGGCGCACACCTGTCACCAGCGTTAGGCGCATAATGACACTCACCTGGACTCCATCACCTCCTTGATTACCTGCCCTTTATATGTCACTGCCTTTGGTTTCTTCCCCAGTCGTCATTATTGCTGTTTCTTGAGCTGTTTATTTCTGGCTTTGTTCATTTATTTATTAAATACTCCCTGAACTTGCTTCCCGATTCTCAGCGTACATCGTTACAGATACATCTGTAATAACATCTGCTAAATATGTGTATGTGACCATTACATTTGATTTGATTTTGATTTGGTGTTTTCCGTTTTGTTTGACAGAGAACAGATGTGAGCCATTCCCCACACACAGGGCCTACTTGGAGCTGACCAGTGTGTGTGTGTCAGGGAGATGAGCAGCACCGCAGATACAGGTCGTGTTCCACTGCAATGCCTGGATAGCTATTTTACCTATCAGCTAACCACATATGTTATAGCAATCTGTTAGTCCACGACAGTTGATGACTTGGCACACAACCATTGGTTGATGCATGCAGCGTCTGAGCAGGGGAACACGGCCTAGTGGTTTTCTGATATGTAAAATACCTATCCAGTTGTTGTAAGATCTGACAGACATCAGCAACGTCTGAGCAGAGAAATGTGCCCATTGAGATGAGTGAGATGCGAGACTTTGCTCTCACACAGTCACACCGAGTATCTGCGCATGTACACAGGTCCGCATCACGCAGCGTGATAGCTATGGGACCAAAACAGTGGAGAAGTTAAGCCTCGCACTTCAACGTTCCTGGTTGTTGAGGAAATTGACCCACTGTTAGTGATGAGGGAAAAAAATCGAAACAGTTACAAATCAGGATATCATTTTTGATGATATACCACATCATATTGTTTTGACAATATCGCAATATTATTTTTGCAATAGTTGGCTGTACCTGCACAAAACTCCAGTATTTTTCCTTCATAACTGGTTCGCTATCTTCGTTTTAAATAAGGGGCCCATTTAGTTTTTAAGCACTTATTGCCATGACTGATTTAAAACGTATTTTCTCATGGCTCTCTCTCGTCCCTCTGCAGCAGACATATGGTGAGCAATATGTTTGGACCATGGAATCGCAATAAAAGCACAGTATTGAATCGCAATACATCCACTATAGAATCGTGAGAAGCGCAAAACATATAGTAATGGCACCCACGTATTGTGATATTGTATCATGCAGTCCCTGGCAATTCCCTGCCCTACCCACTATTACCGTTTACTTTGTGCATCTTCGTTATCTCGCTGAGTCTACCTTTTAACATAACCTAACCTATGACTTGACCCATCACCTTACGCATTACTGTCCCACAGTGGCAATTAGTGACATCCCCAAAAACACAAACTATACAACACATAAATGGCTCCTAGTCACCCAGGCACAGGCTACTTTCTGTTCCTAACTAACACTAACACTAAAACAAAATAATATAAAAAGTGAAATAAATGTTTTTTATAAAACTTTAACTAAATAAAAATGTGTAAATCAGATCTGAAAACTAACTGAAACTAAAACTGAATTTCAAATAAAAATCTTAAAACGAATAGAACAAACTATAATAACAGAACAAACTATAATAACCTTGGTGTGTGTGATGATTGATCAGAGGCTGAGCATTCAGAAGCAAAATTCCCTTCTCTTAAACATCCCCTATATAGACAAAGAGAAAGCGAGAGAGACTGAAATGTATTTGACCCATATCTACAAACTCTAGGTACACATTTTAAGCTAAGCACAAGCAAAGAAATACCCATCATGCAATAGTTAAGAGAACACATATTTCTGTCTCCCACAAACTTTCCTACTGTATATACATTAGAATAACAACTGAACACGTACTTTGCTATCTACACTATGTAGAACCATATAGGGTTCTACTTAGAGTGTGCTAAGTATAACCATATAGGGTTCTTCGGTTTGTCTCCATAGAATAACCTTCTGTAAATGGTTCTACCTAGAACCCTCTAAGAAGGGTTCTTTGTAGAAATCCCAATAAAGGGTTCTACAAATAACCTTTTTATCCTCTAAAGGTTCTACCTAGAACCCTATATGAAGGGCTCTGCCAAGAACCCTTCCTAGGGCCTTTTCCCCTTTATTCAGATTACACCTGCTCACATTCGGTTGTTTGAAAAGGAAATTATCTCCAAAATATCTTTATTTTTTAAACAAGCCTTAGAAAGTTGGTTGCAATTTCAATTTAATCCACCTGAAAGGACGGAACAAATAGTACAACAAATATTGTGGTTAAATTCAAATATACTAATTGATTAAAAAAAACGGTATTTATCGAAGAAATGTATTAAAAAGGTAGAAATTTAGTGAATGATATCATAAATAGGACTGGTGGAGTTATGTCACAAATGCAGCTAACACAGACATATGGAAATGTCTGCTCTACCCAAAATTACAACCAATTAATTGCAGCATTACCACAAAAATGGAAGAAGCAAGTAGAAGGGGAAAAAAGTAAGGAACTTGTATGTCGGCCCTGTATTAAAGAACATAAATGGTTAAAGAAAAGTGTGATAAATAAAAACATATACCAATTTCATTTAAGGACCAAAAAACTGACAGCTGTGCCATATAAATTGCAAAATAGTTGGGAAGAGATTTTCGATGTACCCATTCGATGGCACATGGTTTAAGAATTTTTACGCAAAACAACGCCGGATTCAAAACTTCAAATTTTTCAATATAAATTACTATACAAAATTCTTGCAACTAATAGAATGTTATATATATGGGGGATACAATCTTCCCAGCTCTGCAGATTCTGCTGTGAGGAGGCAGAGTCATTAGATAATTTATTTTGGTATTGTCCATATGTAGCTCGTTTTTGGTCACAGGTCCAGGAATGGCTGAAGAATTGCAACATTTGCCTAGAACTAACACTACAGATAGCAATACTGGGTGATTTGAAAAGCCATAGTCAATCAATCAATAATATAATAATTATTTTAGCAAAAATGTTTATTTTTAATTTACAATCTGTAGAAGCTATGAGAATAGGAAGGTTCAATTATTTTGTGAAGCATCACAGCACAGTTGAAAAATATATGTCAAATAGAAATCCAAAATGGATGATGTTGAGAGACAGATGGGAGGGGTTGAGTGGAGCTGAAGGGTGGGACTAATAACAAGATAAACAATGTAGGGGATAAGGGATCTGTAGAATGTATATAGGTTCGGAGCTTTTGTGAAATAGCATAGTTACAAATAGAAATCAAACTGGATGGACATCAGAAATAGAGGAAGGACTAAGAACAAACAAGAGAGAACTATTGTAAAGTAGACTGTGTCTGTAGAGTGTGTATAAGATGTATGGATTGAAGGTAGAAGCAGAAGTGTTTATTAGTTTACTCCAATTGGGGGATCGGCGGAAGGGTTTGCGGGGAATAATAATAAAGGTATATTCTTTAAAAAAGTATGTATGTCTATATAGGTATGTGTATGTATATATGTGTATATATATATATATATATATGCATGCGTGTATGGATATATATATTTACCAAAACAATATGGGGGATTGGAAATGATGCAGACAATTACATTGGAACCAACATTCTTTCGGCAATATTAAGCTGATCCACCCTAAAAAAAAAAGGGTTCTTCCTAGAACACAATCGAGAGCATCCTGGCAGGCTGTATCACCGCCTGGTACGGCAACTTCTCCGCCCACAACCGTAAGGCTCTCCAGAGGGTAGTGAGGTCTGCACAACGCATCACCGGGGGCAAACTACCTGCCCTCCAGGACACCTACACCACCCGATGTCACAGGAAGGCCATAAAGATCATCAAGGACAACAACCACCCGAGCCACTGCCTGTTCACCCCGCTATCATCCAGAAGGCGAGGTCAGTACAGGTGCATCAAAGCTGGGACCGAGAGACTGAAAAACAGCTTCTATCTCAAGGCCATCAGACTGTTAAACAGCCACCACTAACATTGAGTGGCTGCTGCCAACACACTGACTCAACTCCAGCCACTTTAATAATGGGAATTGATAGGAAGTGATGTAAAATATATCACTAGCCACTTTAAACAATGCTACCTAATATAATGTTTACATACCCTACATTATTAATCTCATATGTATACGTATATACTGTACTCTATATCATCTACTGCATCTTTATGTAATACATGTATCACTAGCCACTTTAACTATGCCACTTTGTTTGCATACTCATCTCATATGTATATACTGTACTCGATACCATCTACTGTATCTTGCCTATGCCGCTCTGTACCATCACTCATTCATATATCTTTATGTACATATTCTTTATCCCCTTACACTTGTGTGTATAAGGTAGTAGTTTTGGAATTGTTAGTTAGATTACTTGTTGGTTATTACTGCATTGTCGGAACTAGCAGCACAAGCATTTCGCTACACTCGCATTAACATCTGCTAACCATGTGTATGTGACAAATAAAATTTGATTTGATTTGAACAGTTCTACCAGTCTTATTTGCATATTTTCTTATGACAATACATCACATATATCATAAGGCCTTTTTCACAGCCTAGTTGTACCCTAACACAGTGGTCGGAAGCTCCTGATTTACAGGCCATATCAGTCCTGCAAGTCACATTATGCTGGCTTGCAAAGTGATATGTTATTCCTATTAGAATCCAGCTAGAATGAATATATCCAACAATTGGAACTTTAGATCACCAGCAAGCCTGCATTCAGAATGACTGAAGGTGGATAATGGAGACTACCTAAATCATCTAAACGGGAACTGGTACATTCAGTAACGGCTGCAATAAGTCCAAATACTAACAGAGTGGATTAGTTTAGAAATATCAAAGTTATTTATCTTTGTGTAGCACACCTTTGTGAAGCAACAAACAATTCTGAAAATCAACCCGCAATAGAGCATGCTGGGAAATATGACAATGATGGGCATTGAGTAAAAATGACACAATCACACTCAACTCTGGTTGTTAACACCAAACACTAGGGTTCTTTTACACCACTTTACAGAGTTCATTCAACTCCTGAATCAACACTAGAAATGTTACACTAAACAATCAACAAGTAGATAACACCGGCCAAGTGGCCAATTTGATGTTTACCATACAATACACTGCTGGTTCACTCAGACTCCCTTCTCTTCTCAATAAAATCCCAGAAAACACTTATTTGAAAGAAAGAAATCGTGGCAAAGATATCAACTATGTCAGTACTGTATATGTAAAATGATCAAGGGAATGCAAGATTATAGTACAAATATTCCCATATAGGTACATTTATTTAAAATGTTTATTTAACCTTTATTTTGAAAGGGAATACATATTGAGACCGAGGTCTCTTTTCCAAATGTGCAATGTATAATACAATATACAAATGCACATTATACACAAAATATATGTAGAGCTACAGTAGTGAGTGCATAAATTGTTTTTCTTTTTCTTACTGGTCCCACGTGGGAATCAAACCCACAACCCTGGCGTTGCAATTGCCATGCTCTACCAACTGAGCCATGTAAACATTAAAATACAAAAACACAGTCATGGTCAATTTAAAATATTCTTACATGTTAAATTGATCAGATTATTTAAAACTCCTGATGTTAAAGTTCATACACTGAGTTAAACACTAACGCTGAGGCACTATTTGAAAGAAAGGGAAAAAAACTCAATAAAAAAGATGATTCCGATTCAAAAGGATTCTATGTAGAACCTTTCTTGCCTTCCAAAGAATCCTTCATTCCTTCAAAGAACAATTTATTCAAGAACCCTTTGCCTTATAAAGAACCCTCGTCTTCCAAAAAGGGTTCTTCAGATGAAAACGGTTATTGGTAAAGCCCTGTCCATCCGCAAATAACCTTTTTGGAACCCTTTTTTCTAAGAGTGTGCTGTTATGTCTGAGTCTCAGTGATATGGGAATGCTTGACGAACAAAATATTATCATAAATTTAGTTGAATCTACCACAAACTATCTTTAAAGTGTCTGAACAAGAGTCTTCGTGTCGTGCAATATATAAACTCAGCAAAAAAAAAACATCCTCTCACTGTCAACTGTGTTTATTTTCAGCAAACTTAACGTGTAAATATTTGTATGAACATAACAAGGTTCAACAACTGAGACAAACTGAACAAGTTCCACAGACATGTGACTAACAGAAATGGAATAATGTGTCCCTGAACAAAGGGGGGGTCAAAATCAAAAGTAACATTCAGTATCTAGTGTGGCCAACAGCTGCATTAAGTACCGCAGTGTATCTCCTCCTCATGGACTGCACCAGATTTGCCAGTTCTTGCTGTGAGATGTTACCCCACTCTTCCACCAAGGCACCTGCTATTTCCTGGACATTTCTGGGGGTATTGTCCCTAGCCCTCACGCTCCGAACCAACTGGTCCCAAGCATGCTCAATGGGATTGAGATCCGGGCTCTTCGCTGGCCGTGGCAGAACACTGACATTCCTGTCTTGCAGGAAATCACACACAGAACGAGCAGCATGTCTGGTGGCACTGTCACACTGGAGTGTCATGTCAGGATGAGGCTGCAGGAAGGGTACCACATGAGGGAGGAGGATGTCTTCCCTATGGCGCACAGTGTTGAGATTGCTTGCAATGACAACAAGCTCAGTCCGATGATGCTGTGACACACTGCCCCAGACCATGACGAACCCTCCACCACCAAATCGATCCCGCTCCAGAGTACAGGCCTCTGTGTAGCGCTCAATCTGACCATCACCTCTGGTGAGACAAAACCGCAACTCGTCAGTGAAGAGCACTTTTTGCCTGTCCTGTCTGGACCAGCGACAGTGGGTTTGTGTCCATAGGCGACGTTGTTGCCGGTGATGCCTGGTGAGGACCTGCCTTACAACAGGCCTACAAGCCCTCAGTCCAGCCTCTCTCAGCCTATTGCGGACAGTCTGAGCACTGATGGAGGGATTGTGCATTCCTGGTGTAACTCGGGCAGTTGTTGTTGCCATTCTGTACCTGTCCTGCAGGTGTGATGTTCGGATGTACCGATCCTGTGCAGGTGTTGTTACATGCGGTCTGCCACTGCGAGGATGATCAGCTGTCCGTCCTGTCTCCCTGTAGCGCTGTCTTAGGCGTCTCACAGTATGGACATTGCAATTTATTGCCCTGGCCACATCTGCAGTCCTCATGCCTCATTGCAGCATGTCTAAGGCACGTTCACGCAGATGAGCAGGGACCCTGGGCATCTTTCTTTTGGTGTTTTTCAGAGTCAGTAAAAAGGCCTCTTTAGTGTCCTACGTTTTCATAACTGTGACCTTAATTGCCTACTGTCTGTAAGCTGTCAGTAAATAAGCTGTCAAGCTTTTGTAAGCTGTCAGTAAATGATTTATGGTTCATTGAACAAGCACAGTGTTTAAACTCTTTACAATGAAGATCTGTGAAGTTATTTGGATTTTTACGAATTATCTTTGAAAGACAGGGACCTGAAAAAGGCACGTTTCTTTTTTTTCTGAGTTTATATTATACAATATAATGTATCTATCAATATCTCTGAAGTATCTGACTCGTATCAGAGTAAGAGCTGTAAACTTTCCCTTCTATCTACTGCTAAGTCTGAGTCTTGTCATGCTAGACAACTTTATTTACAAAAATACTGTTTACAGTATATACAACTACCTCTAATTATTTATTAAATGCCTGTGTCACCTTGGACCCCAATGAAGCCCCGACCTAATCTTCTACGGTGTAGATTGAAGTTGTCCCTAGATGCTGATCTTGGGTAAGTTTTGTATTTTCCCAGTAATGGTTAAGGTTAGGATTAGAGGAGGTGAAGCTGGGGGAAATTTTACCCCAGAGGACAGGCAGTCAAATGTTCCTCTTACTGACTGACCCACTTCTGGCTGGATGACACTTTATGCAAATAAATGTGAATGGCAGTTGAGATGGCAATATTTACATAACAAATATTGGTTCTCAAACTTCATCCTGGTTTTGTGAAGCCGTTTAGACCACAACAGAGTGCAAAAAAGGGGCTTATAAGTAACATAAATGATCACAATGAAGTGTGCGATACGGTTCTGGTTTAACTGTAAGTGCCGGTAATGTAAACATTGCGCTGAAACACTAGAAAGTCTTAATTTTCACTGAGACGTGGGCTCTGGTCAAATGTCTTATCTGGTGGTTCAACTCAAGACTGAGGGAGGTTTATGGCTTAAACATAAAAGCAAAAATGTGTTTAATCCGGTGTAAGCGTAAACAATTTCATCTCCTAGTCCAAACCAATGCAATATTATCAATTTATGTGACACTCACTTAATCATATGAACATTTAAAGTAGAAGCCTTTCTTAAACTCACATTGGGCTAGACATGCTACAAGTCTAGTCTTATCTTCCCATTTTGTTCTTGAGAGCAACAAATTACCTCACTCTTTTCACATACAGTGGGGAGAACAAGTATTTGATACACTGACGATTTTGCAGGTTTTCCTACTTACAAAGCATGTAGAGGTCTGTCATTTTTATCATAGGTACACTTCAATTGTGAGAGACGGAATCTAAAACAAAAATCCAGAAAATCACATTGTATGATTTTTAAGTAATTAATTTGCATTTTATTGCATGACATAAGTATTTGATACATCAGAAAAGCATAAACCTTTGTTTGCAGAAACCTCTCCAGATCCTTCAGATTTCGGGGTTGTCGCTGGGCAATATGGACTTTCAGCTCCATCCAAAGATTTTCTATTGGGTTCCGGTCTGCAGACTGGCTAGACCACTCCAGGACCTTGAGATGCTTCTTACGGAGCCACTCCTTAGTTGCCCTGGCTGTGTGTTTCGAGTCGTTGTCATGCTGGAAGACCCAGCCACGACCCATCTTCAAGGGAAGGATGTTGTTGGCCAAGATCTCGCGATACATGGCCCCATCCATCCTCCCCTCAATACGGTGCAGTCGTCCTGTCCCCTTTGCAGAAAAGCATCCCCAAAGAATGATGTTTCCACCTCCATGCTTCACGGTTGGGATGGTGTTCTTGGGGTTGTACTCATCCTTCTTCTTCCTCCTTCTTCCTCCACGGCGGGGGAGTTTAGACCAAAAAGCTCTATTTTTGTCTCATCAGACCACATAACCTTCTCCCATTCCTCCTCTGGATCATCAAGATGGTCATTGGCAAACTTCAGATGGGCCTGGACATGCGCTGGCTTGAGCAGGGGGACCTTGCGTGCGCTGCAGGATTTTAATCCATGACGGCATAGTGTGTTACCAATGGTTTTCTTTGAGACTGTGGTCCCAGCTCTCTTTAGGTCATTGACCAGGTCCTGCCGTGTAGTTCTGGGCTGATCCCTCACCTTCCTCATGATCATTGATGCCCCACGAGGTGGGATCTTGCATGGAGCCCCAGACCGAGGGTGATTGACCATCATCTTGAACTTCTTCCATTTTCTAATAATTGCGCCAACAGTTGTTGCCTTCTCACC
Organism: Oncorhynchus tshawytscha; assembly: GCF_018296145.1. Lineage (NCBI taxonomy): Eukaryota > Metazoa > Chordata > Actinopteri > Salmoniformes > Salmonidae > Oncorhynchus > Oncorhynchus tshawytscha. The sequence continues at coordinate 37,998,054 of NC_056438.1, forward strand.
AAGCTGCTTGCCTATTGTCCTGTAGCCCATCCCAGCCTTGTGCAGGTCTACAATTCTATCCCTGATGTCCTTACACAGCTCTCTGGTCTTGGCCATTGTGGAAGACGTTGGAGTCTGTTTGATTGAGTGTGTGGACAGGTGCAGTTAATACAGGTAATGAGTGGAGAACAGGAGGGCTTCTTAAAGAAAAACTAACAGGTCTGTGAGAGCCGGAATTCTTAGGTGATCAAATACTTATGTCATGCAATAAAATGCAAATTAATTACTTAAAAATCATACAATGTGATTTTCTGGATGTTTGTTTTAGATTCTGTCTCTCACAGTTGAAGTGTACCTATGATAAAAATTACAGACCTCTACATGCTTTGTAAGTAGGAAAACCTGCAAAATCGGCAGTGTATCAAATACTTAATCTTAATAATCTCCCCACTGTACTAAACAAAAATATAAACACAACATGCAACAATTTCATTGATTTTACTGAGTTACAGTTTATATGAGGAAATCAGTCAATTGAAATAAATTCATGAGGCCCAATCTATGGATTTCACATGACAGGGAATAAAGATATGCATCTGTTGGTCACATATACCTTTAGGATCTTGTCATAGGATCTCTGTGCATTGAAATTACCATAAATAAAATGTAATTGTGTTTGTTGTCTGTAGTTTATGCCTGAACATACCTTAACTCCACTGCCACCATTTAGCTGTTCACAACGTTGACATCAGTAAACCGCTCGCCCACACGACGCCATACACGTGGTCTGCAGTTGTGAGGCCGGTTGTACTGCAAAATTCTCTAAAACAACGTTGGAGGTGGCTTATGGTAGAGAAATTAACATTAAATTCCTTGTAAAAGCGCTGGTAGACATTCCTGCAGTCAGCATGCCAATTTTCCTGCTCCCTCACTTTAGACATCTGTGGCATTGTGTTGTGGCATTGTGTTATGTGACAAAACTGAACATTTTAGAGAGGTTTTATTGTCCATAACACAAGGTGCACCTGTGTAATGATCATGCTGTTTAATCAGCTTCTTGATATGCCACACCTGTCAGGTGGATGGATTATTTTGGCAAATAATACATGCTCACTAACAGGGATGTAAACAAATTTGCGCACAAAATTTGAAAGAAATGAGCTTTTTGTGAGTATAGAACATTTCTTTGATCTTTAATATCAGCTCATGAAACATGGGACTAACAAATTACATGTTGCGTTTATATTTTTGTTCATTGTAGTATGCTTACTTACTTAGTTATTGTGTTCTTCAAATTTATTCATATTTCTTGTGTGTTTTTGTTATTGATTATTGCATTGTTGGGTTTTGCATTTGCAAGAAAGGCATGAAATGGCATAACATTAAAACTTGAAACTATTCCCTACATAGTGCACTACATTTGACAGAGCAGTATAGGGTAGTGCACTATATGTGGACTAGGGTGCCATTTGGAACAAAGACTTTCACATCTGACTGTGATCAGAGGTTGGAGCAGGGCCGTGTGGTTGCCTCCTTAACCAGAAATAGGTCAGTAGACTCAAAGACGACTGAGAGAGACTGTGATTCAGCAAAGACATGAGAGGGCGCACAGAGTTGCTCGGCAGTTTACAAGAGGGTAAATAGGGTGTGTGTGTATATCTGTGAAAGAGAGAAAGTGTGTGTGTGTATGTATCTCTGTATATGTGTGTGCACAATTGTATGTGTGTGTCTGCGTGTGTGTCCATGCGCGTAAGCATACATTTGTTCACGCCATTAGAGGCAAGTGCTTTTGAAATGACTTGAGAGTGGCAGCTAGCAGTTGCATCTATCAATGGCCTAGCACAGACATGGACACTTAAAATAAGCGTTCATGCTGCACTGAAAGACTGGTGCTTTCTTTTAAGGAATCTGGGAATCTCTTGCTGGGGGATTGCAGTCTTTGTTTAAAATGGGAGACACAGATGTCTGTTTGGTAATATGAGTGTGTGTGTGGAAGTGAGTGTGTGCTCATACAGAAATGTTTACCCTTGTGATAATGGAGGAGACACAGAACGTTAGTCGTCAGTCAAAGACTAACGTGATTGACCTGAAGGTATGGTCTCACTATGGGCCAAACCTTAACATGATAAATGTGTTCAGAACTTAAACATGGATACAAAATATGCTTTGAAGTCTAAGAAGGGAGATGTGATCGAACGTTTGAGGTATAGGGACAAAACAGGGGTCTACGCTGACCTTTTTGAAAAATGTTGGGCACACAAAGAAATTTAGGAGCACAATGAAAAATATTTGCTATTAAAGTTAGAATCCTTCATTTCTGGTGCTCCTAAATAAAAATTCCAGGTCGCAGAACAAAATATTTAGGCTCATATGTGAGTAAAATGGTCACACAGTAGAGTCCTGATACAGTATCTCAAGCCCTAACTACATTATAAAAGGGTCAAGTTTAAATGGGATAAACTCCAAGAAGACATAGTCAACTCTCTGGTTTACTTTAAGCACTTCTCTTACAACATAGCCAGTCAACCATGCCGTTGTAGCAGGGTTGACGTCAATTCCAATTGAATTTAGACAATTCAGGAAGTAAACTGAAATTCCAATTCAATAATGGAAAATATTTATTTACATTTTCAATGACCTCTCAGAGGATATTGAAGAGAAGAAGCTATTTCTTTCAAATGTTTAATTATTGACTAACCAGAATTTGAACTGACCAACCCTGTGTTGAAGTGCTTGGTAACCCTGGCCATTGCCACACCTGAAGTTTGGAGCCAACTAGGGCGGCTATGAAAAATCTATATTTGCTTAGGATGTGGAAAGGTGTTGTGTATGTCACATGTGAGCCGCAGACGGATAGCTCACTATAGAAGATGGAAGTGAACTGAACTGAGTTGGATGGGCCTACTGTTTTAGGGATACGGGAACTAAATCAGTCTCATCATTAAATGTCTGTCAGAGAAGGCTGTCTGCCCAACTGAGGGTGAACAATGACAATAGTCGTATATATTCTCTAAATGTAAGCAGCTGGGTTCTGAAACGTGACCACTAGAATGGAGCCCAAACTGTAACTGAAAAAGGTAATTGCCTGCAGTTACACATACAAAATAAAATAAATTAAAGTGTGCACGTGCACACACTGAAGTTGGCAAGTAACATCTACACAAATGTAATCTACATATACAGTACAAAAACAAACACACAGGCACACACTGTCTGTGTCTATGTTGTACAAAAAAAACACACTCAATGCAACTGTCCCAAAGCTTATGAAATGAAAAATCTCCTGTTTGACCAATGGCCTGCTGTGAATGTCTGATGGGGGAGAGAGTAGAGAGAGAGAGAGAGAGAGAGAGATTAACATTGGAATCTCCATAGGAGAAGAGTAAGGGAACCACTCAACAGCACAGCTGGTTACAATCAAAGCCTGAGAACTGAGGCTAACATTCTCAATCGAACTCCTGTGAGTTAGTGCCACTGAAGCTAACATTCTCAATTGAACTTACTGTGTAGGAGTGTTAATGCTACCACTAATTAGCAATGAGGCTAGTTTATCGCTTTGAAGCTACGTTGAAGCACTTGAGGGTAACACTGAGCAAAATGCTCAGGTTCACCTCAATGTGTTAGCGACAATGCTACATTCTGAAATTAAACTATGAGAGGGAGAGTACTTATCGACACAGTTAGTTTGACATCACGGTGTCATCATGGCTAAAAACAAATGCTAAATTCTCAACTACATTCCATTGACTTAGCACTTGGGCTACATTATCCATTTATAAATCCATTGAGTTAAGTTCTCAATTTAACCAGTGACATAGCTCTATGCTAGGTCTGGCTCGCTCAGTTTAGCTCAATGACGGAGAGCCAGGGGTTAATGGTAACAAAACAAACGTAAACTTAATATTAAAACTTTTTCTCAGATCGAGTGTCTGGGGACATGTAAAGAAAAGTCATGACCCCCATGCTTTTAGGGAAAGGGGGTCCTTTTTGTAAATGTATCAAACTGTGAGTTTGACCAATTCCAGTCTCTTTGCTTATGGGGTCCAGGGTTCTCACCAGGTGAATTTGTATGTAGAAGGAACTCAGTTCTGGTGACTTTTTAAAAAGAACATTCTACACCAAAATGAATGGAAATAAAATTATGCTGACAACCCTCTCAAATATAATTTCTTCCTCCAGAAATGAGCCAAGTAACATATTGGTAATAATTATGTTTAAATATAGCCTATACATGGTCTATATTGTCAGATGTGCCATCAGCAATAAGCATTGTCACCTGTAGCCCAAATGATGCAGCATAGTGGCTAAAAATACATAGGCTGAAGTATGGGGTTTTTCCATCTGCATTTACGCCATTGGACATAGCATCCTGATTGTTATTGTTATTTATTATTATTAATAAAAAATATAAATTATTATTCACTTTTTCGTTTTTTATTACAAAGTAAGTAATTACCATTTTAATACACCATTGCCCCTTTAAGAGCTATGTTGTGCAGCTGTACCTAAACCATGCTTGAAACTTTGGTTGTAACTGCATTTGTAAAATGATGGCACGAGCGCAATTGTAGGAGTAGAGAAATAATCGTGGAAGCAATGGAAAGCTGGGATCCCCGTCTTTTTTAACAAAGGCCAAAACTGCTTTCAAAAGTGTTCGTCCCGCGATTGCATTAAGAATTGTTGTACTGCTTGTCAGAATACATGTTTCCCTCACTATGGATTTTGCAACTTTTTTTATTGCGGATCTACACTGATCTCAAAAATGACCTCTCCAGAATCCATATGAATCCAATCCGTTGCAAGTGACAGAGAACTAGAACCTCTGCGGAAAGTGCTTAGACTACATTTGGAGCGTAATAACAACAGTTAGCCTACATTCACTATAAATATGTCCAGGGTCTGAGCAACTCAAAGCTTCTGCTATACTATCATGTTAGGTGTAAAGACTATACTTAGCAACTTACTCAGTTATCACTGGAGAAAAAACTCATGACAAATAGTGCCAAAATAGCATGAGATAAACTCCAAGGACAACAGTTAAAAATGATGTTTGGCAAAATCTGACACATTTACAGAAATGTTTATAAATGTGTATGTCCTTGTCATATAAATCAAATAGGGGTGGTTTCAAAGACACAGGTTAAGCCTAGTCTTAGACTAAAAAGCTATTTCAATGGAGATTCTCCATAGAGGGGGATCAGGTGGAATGGAGCTTGAACCAACAACCCTGTGCCATAAAGGTCCAGACCTTATAGCACAGGATATTGTATGCTTTCATACACTGTACAGTACAGCGCCATACATTGTCAATCACAACAAGCTGTTTCTGCTTAGACAATGACCAAACAAAGGAACATTTTGGGATAAATCAGTATAATTGAGAGAAACAACCTATGGAATGCAGTCATACATGAAAAGGGTCAAATGTAGGACAAATAGTTGCAACATTCCCGTCTAGGTTTCTGTCTACACTAATGAACGAATCTGACCCTGCATTTTCCCCATGCAAAACAAGCGTGAGACAAAGGAAGCCTTGTGTCGTCATCCCCACATATTAGCCTGGGTAACCTTTGACAAATGCCATCTTGTTACGATAATTATATTTGAACGGTCCCGTATGGTTAAAATTATCCAATCAATTTATCATGCCTGCCATGGCTGTCCCATCTCGGCCCTAAATTACTGTTTTACCAGAAAAATGGTACAGGGAAAACGAGAGGATAGACTAGGAGAGATGGGATGGTCATTGGTGAAATAGGGAACAACTAATAATGATGAGAAATATGTATCTAAAGCCAAGAAACAGCTTTTGCTTTGAAAATATGAAATGGCCGCCTTACTTCACACAAGTTGTTCTTGATGTTTGTAAAGGCATGGTTACCTTGTCCTGTCTTTGGCTTTCAAGTGGGGAAAGTGAATGATATGACAGGAAAAGAACCATAACACAATGACCAAAAGGGACAGTTTTTCAAAGGTGAGGAACTAAATGTATCGTATGCAGAGCATGAGATAAGCTATCTACTTTTCAGATGCACTACATATACAAAAGTATGTGAACAAATTAGTGGATTTGGCTATTTCAGCCACACCCGTTGCTGACAGGTGTATACAATCGAGCACACAGCCATGCAATCTTACTGTATAGGAGTGGCCTTACTGAAGAGCTCAGTGACTTTCAACGTGGCACCGTCATAGGATGACACCTTTCCAACAAGTCAGTTCACAACATTTCTGCCCTGCTAGAGCTGTCCGGTCAACTGTAAGTGCTGTTATTGTGAAGTGGAAAGTAGTAGGCCACACAAGCTCACAGAACGGGATCGCTGAGTGCTGAAGCGAGTAGCGCATAAAAATCGTCTGTCCTCGGTTGCAACGCTCACTACCGAGTTGCAGATTGCCTCTGGAAGCAACGCCAGCACAATAATTGTTAATCGGGAGCTTCATGAAATGGTTTTCCATGGCCGAGCAGCTGCACACAAGCCTAAGATCACCATGAGCAATGTCAAGCATCGGCTGGAGTGGTGTAAAGCGCTCCGCCATTGGACTGTGGGGCAGTAAAAACGCATTCTCTGGAGTGATGAACCACACATCACTATCTGGCAGTCTGACGGATGAAAATGGGTTCGGTGGATGCAAGGAGAACGCTACCTGCCCGAATGGATAGTGCCAACTGTAAAGTTTGGTGGAGGAGGAATAATGATCTGAGGCTGTCTTTCATGGTTCACGCTAGGCCCCTTAGCTCAGGTGAAAGGAAATCTTAACGCTACAGCATACAATTACATTCTAGACGATTCTGTGCTTCCAACTTTGTGGCAACAATTTGGGAATGCCCTTTTCTGTTTCAACATGACAATGCACCCGTGCACAAAGCAATGTCCATACAGAAATGGTTAGTCGAGGTCAGTATGGAAGAGATTGATTGGCCTGCACAGAGCCCTGACCTCAACCCCATTAAACACCTTTGGGATGAATTGGAACCCCGATTGTGAGAAAGACCTAATTGCTCCAACATCTGTGCCCGACGTCACTAATGCTCTTGTGGCTGAATGGAAGCAAGTCCCCGCAGCAATGTTGTAATATCTAGTGGAAAGCCTACCCAGAAGAGTGGAAGCTGTTATAGCAGCAATGGTGGACCAACTCCATAATGCCCATGATTTTGACAAGCAGGTGTCCACATACTTCTGGTCATCTAATGTAGTTTCTCACATGAGCAAAATAAACATTTGCCACACCAACAATATCAAAGATTTTGTCTGAGCGACTTAATCTTGTCATATGACTGTTTAATTTTCCAGTAATCTTCAATTTTCGAGTTCAAAACCATAGGTGGTCATCATGCATTTATCAATTGAATTAGGAAATAACTTATCTTCAATTGTGTTGCCATGAATGGCCCTTCCATATCTTTGATAATGTATTCCAACCCTCACTCTTGGCCCTCATATCTGTAAATTGCATCTACAGTATCTACTCTAATATGAGGCGAGTTGTCTCTTGCTACTGTTTGGTTTCACTTTAGACATTTCATTTTTTTTTTATCTCATGACTTCTCTCTCATCATTTGAGTGAAAAAGACAAAGAAAACCTTTTACATTGCTTCTAACAAATGTAGCCTTATGGTCTGGGTCTTCAAGTAAAATCATTTTTGTACAGTTCTCTCTTGTGGTTTCGCTCCAAAGCTATACATATATACATAGAGAGTCGCACACCCTCTCTCTATATACATATAAACTCCCAGTAATTTATTAGTTAAAACACCAATTTTTCGGCATCACTGTGCATTCTCCATGACCTCTACACTAAATAATTTTCTCTAGGTGCACGCCAGCTCATGCTTTTTATTTGCTCCAAAGCTAACACACTAACTAGCCTGCATCAGGGGATGGAAAACGTAAGGTTCTTAGCTTGGCTATAGCCACAACCACCGTGCCAAGCTTCCATTGAGATTACCACCCGAATACCAGCCTCTAAAAATGAGCGTCAAAGCAAACAAACTTATGCCCTTGTCAATCTCCCTCCCACTATGCAATCTATTGCTCTTGGCTGCTAAACAAGGACACGATTCAGAGTAGACCTGGTCGAATGCCTGATTTAAAAGGGGAATTAGTTTGAAAATGGGTTAGTTCGAGACAGAGGTTGAACCTCTGCCATCACGAACAAAAACTTCAGCGGCTGCACCTTTTAGTGTTACATCACCCGGTCAACCCGGTAGTGGTGGAAATGTTGTAGTGGCAAACTTGACCGTTCCAGATGTGTGTATATTTAACTCCCACATTAAAGTGAGGATGGGGGCTTGAGGTAGGGCTTTTAAAAACACATCTAAGATCAGATTACAATCCTAACTTTCACCATTAGGTGCATAAAATATATATTTAACCCTTTATCAGCTGTTAGGGGCAACTTCTACTTACCCCTATGCGCAGCACAAAATCTAGCGGGAAAATCCGACCCGACAGAGAAAATGAAAAACAATGAATACAGCTGTTCTCAGGCAGGCTAGAGGCTCAATATTGTTACTGTTGTATCACAGTGGATGACCACTAGCAACTTTTTGGAGCTTTTGAACATACAATAAAATGTATACAAAAAGTTACATAATTCAGATTTTATTTAGAAAATGTTATATACTTTTTCTTTCAGTGAAAATGTGGAGAAGGTTGTGTAGATGTGTAGAATTGTTTTTAAATGTAATCCCTTTTTAGATTTAATTGTAAGGCAGCAAAATGTGACAACTGTGCAATGGGTGTGTATGCATAATATTTACATTTGACATTTTAGTCATTTAGCAGGTGCTCTTATTCAGAGCGACTTACAGTTAGTGCATTCATCTTCAGATAGCTAGGTGAGTCAACCACATATCACAGTCAAATATACAGGATACGAACATTCCATTTCCGGCTAAACAATGAATATACACTCATCTGCCAGTTTATTATGTACATGACCAAGTTCATGAAAATGGATCACTCCTACAGACACGTGGCCGTGGCTTGCTATATAAGGCAAGCAGATAGGCATCGAGGCATTCAGTGACTGTTTGATTGAACGTTAAAATGGGCAAAACGAGTGACACAAGCGACTTTGATTGTGGTATGATCGTCGGTGCCAGGCACACCGGATCCAGTATCTTAGAAACGGCTGCCCTACTGTGCTTTTCACTGTCTAGTGTTTTGCCGAGAATGGTGCGACAAACAAATAACATCCAGTCAGCGGCAGTCCTGTGGGTGAAAACAGCTCATTGATGAGAGAGGTCAAAGGAGAATGGCAATAATCTTGCAAGCTAACAAGTGGGTCACAAACAGATGGGCTATTGCAGACAGGCGACCACACCGGGTTCCACTCCTATCAGCTAAAAACAAGAAGAAGCAGCTCCAGTGGACATGGGATCACCAACACTGGACAATTGAGGAGTCGATAAACATCGCCTATTATTACTGTCCAAGATGTTGACAGCCTTAGCCCAAAAACTACACATGTACTGAGTATTAGACTGTAACAGGATATTATGTTGAATGACTGGAAAAATCAAACTGAAATTAAAGATATTTTAAACACCCCTCTCTTCCTACAGAGAAGATTACTTCCTGGTGCCTGGAGTCCAAGTGTTAGATTAGCTATGTGTTGATGTTGAAGCTTTAGGGAAAAATGTTCAATAGTTTTATGGGTTTACTTTGGGTGTTGCTTTTTACTTTTACTTTTTTACTTTCCCCCTTTATAGTGATTACACAGTTTTTGAAAAATACTGTATGTTTATCTTGGGCATTTCATGTGAGGGACAAACATGAGCATTTGTGAGGACCCTGTGATTGTATATGATTATGAAGCCGAAGATCTAATGAACAGTGTGTAAGTATGAACTGTATTTGCATGACCTGATACATGTCCTTGCATATAGATGGATGAGAAAAATCGACCTATAGTTGAAGTTTGTTATTTACAACTGTATGTTGGTTTTACAGTATAGACTGCATAGGCGAGCCCCAGGTACCTTCTGATGACCCGTGGGAGACTTCCGATGAGCATTTGGAACCAGAGGACAACCGCTCAGATGATAGCTCCGATATGTTATGTTCCCCCAGTTTTTGTGTGGTACGTGTCACAGTATGAGTTTCTCTTTCTGTCCAAGGTGGACAACAGTTTCCATACAAATATAATTTGATGAGGCAGTGTCTTCATAAGTATTGTGGTTGTCTTTGTCAACACAGAACTGGCAGTGCACTTCAGAATCCACCATGCATAGAGACTCTTCCTGTCATTGGGCTGGATGATTCCTTGGGGCTCAAATGGGGCTACCAAGGAGAATCATCCTGAAAACAGATGACACAAGACTCCTTGAAGTGTCACCACCAACAATGGCTGAGCTGCTACAACTTCGAGGGGACATCGCCACGCAACAGGGGATGCAGTTGGCACACCTTTGAGCAGGGAAGGACCTGAGCCTTCCCTAATGTCATGCTGCCACTCAGTTTATTATCCATCCTGATTGCCCTAGTCACTTTTACCACTACCTACGTGTTCTCTGGAGATTTAATTTGACCTTTATTTAACTAGGCAAGTCAGTTAATAACAAATTCTTATCTTCGATGACGGCCTAGGAACAGTGGGTTAACTGCCTTGTTCAGGGGCATAACACCAGATTTTTACCTTGTCGGCTCGGGAATTCGATCATGCAACATTTCGGTTACTAGTCTAACGCTCTAACCACTAAGCTACCTGCCGCTTCTCTGGAGTGACAAATCACGCTTCACCATTTGGCAGTCTGATGGGTTTGATAGATGCCAGGAGAACGCTACCTGCCCCAATGCATAGTGCCAAATGTAAATTTTGGTGGAGCACTGGACCCCTCGAGAAGACTCAACACCTCTAGAAAAAACAGTCTGGTGTGTCTGTGGCATTACAATTTGTGTACTTGTCCCGCTGAAAAACAAAACTCTATCCCAGCGTTAAGTATTTAGAAGACTGAGGCAGGTTTTCCTCTAACATTTTACCTTGGCTTTTCTCCTTTCATATTTATTTTTAAACCTTTATTTTTAAACTCCCCAGTCCCTGCCGGTGACAAGCATAGCCATAACATAATGCTGCCACCACATTACATGACAATACAGAGGGTTTCACTCTGTGATGTGTTGGATTTGACCCAAACCTGACATTTTTATTGAAAGCAGCCCAAAAAATATATATTTGCCATGTTGTCTTGCAGTATTAATTAAGGGCCTATTTGCAAACATAATGGATGATTTGAACTAGATTTTTCAACGCAGGCTTCCTTCTTTTTACTTTGTTATACAGGACAGTAATGTTGTGTGAATTAAATGTTGTCAAACCTCTGTATTTTCAAAGTATTGTTGTGGCAGCATCAGTTAAATGTGTGTAATTTACTGTAGAGGAAGCTCTTATCCAGAGCAACTACGGTTTAGTGCCTTGCTCAAGGGCACATTGAAAGATTTTTCACCTAGTCGGCTAGGGGATTCAAACCAGCAACCTTTCACTTATTGGCCCAACACCAGTGACAATGACAAATGACAAAGACACACCAGAATGGCATTCCAAGAGGACAGTGTTCCTGAAAGGTACAGTCTCAGTCCTGACATAAAATCCACTTAAAAATCAGAGACCAGGTTTGAATATTGCTGTGCTTCAATGATTCCTAACCGAATTTACTGAGCTTGAGCAATTGTGACAAAAACAATGTTGCCCCAAGAGTAGGTAGAATCTTATTCAAAATGATTGGCATCTGTAATTGCACCCAAATATGCTTCCACCAGGTATTAACTCTGGAGTGTGAAGACTTACGCAATCAAAACATCTTATTTTTTAAACATTTATGAATTTAGAACGTTGTTTATACTTTTCTTTCACATCGAAAATGTGGTTGCGTAGATCTGTAGGGGAAATAATTACATTTAATCCCTTTTTAGCTTAAATTTTAAGGCAGCAAAATGTGATAACTGTGCCAAGGGGTGTGAAGACTAGACACTGTATTGCATTTTGCAACAAAACAGAAAAGCATTAGTGATACATTTCAAACAGATATGTCTGTCATTGAACATGCCATGAATAGATGGTGAAGAAACACACCAATCTCTTTCATACATTCTTTAAACAATAAAAGCTAATTTATCAACATTTCTAAACATATTTAGCATTTCGGAATGAAACTCTTCAAAAGTCTGAAAAATTGTTGAATTTCCATGGTCATTTCTGACAGAACATAAATATTTTCAAAAGCTAATGACAGACATTCATTTCGACTTCAAATTCAAACCCTGGTCATCTTGGAACCTTTTAAGAGAAAATATGAATCCATCTCTCCACTGTTAACTTTGGGCAAAAATCTATTAAAAGTGACCCTCCCACATATTCTTTGATAAATGTTTTAGGATACATGTCAAATATTTAAAGTTGGCCAAATTATGTGTTTACATATATTTTTTATATACAGTCGTGGACAAAAATTTTGAGAATGACACAAATAGTAGTTTGTATGATGGCGGTTTGTATGATGGCAATTTGCATATACTCCAGAATGTTATGAAGAGTGATTAGACGAATTGCAAATAATTGCAAAGTCCCTCTTTGCCATGCAAATGAACTGAATCCCCAAAAAACATTTCCACTGCACATCAGCCCTCCCACAAAAGGACCAGCTGACATCATGTCAGTGATTCTCTCAATAACACAGGTGTGAGTGTTGACGAGGACAAGGCTGGAGATCACTCTGTCATGCTGATTGAGTTTGAATAACAGACTGGAAGCTTCAAAAGGAGAGTGGTGCTTGGAATCATTGTTCTTCCTCTGTCAACCAGAGTGGTCTCCTGAGGATAGCTAATCAGCCGTGTCGATGATTCCAGAGTGGTGATGAAAGCCGGGTAAACAATGATTTGAAGAGTATTCCCGGATGTTCCTACTTATATTTGCTTTCTTAGAAACAGTACTTGGAACAGCTACTTAACTGTAACATTGATTGTTAAGAGGCTACTTTGTCTTCTTCAACCTTGTGTTGCGTTTCTGGGTCGTGACTAATCATAGATCTCAGCTGCAGCTCATGATCATCCTAGTCTGATATGTTAATGCTTTATACCCTCGGGTAAAAAGGGGAGTTTGTGTCTTGCTGACATGCTCTCCGGGTTCCCTGGGGTATCACAATTTACTATGATCTCGTTAGAGAACTAACATCACAATCTTATCGTCACAAAAACATTTTCCTTATCCTGGATATTTTCTACACAACGTAAAGTATGTAAACATCATTTACACAAGCCCTTCAAGTTACAATGTTTTTGTTCTAAAGTCTTCATTTAACTTTTAATGACATCACAAAATAGACATTAATCTTCCACATTCCATCTCTCATCATTACCAACATTCAGAGGATGAAATATATTGTCCCGGTGTCCATTGTTTGATGTTGAAGTTCTTGGGCGGTAACCATTTCATAAGGCACACAGATATTCCGATCACCCCAACTAGGCCCCAAAGAGAATCATCTGCTGCCTATGGTTTACGATCTACTCTGCGGGAGAGGGCTCTGTAGAGCTGATCCAATGTAACCTGATCCTTTGGATCCTCACAGGAGAGTCATGACAACAGTATCAAAACCTTTTGACAGGTCCACAAACAAAGCTGCACATTTGTGACCAATGGTCTTATATAACAAAATTTGAAATTGTGTTTATTACATTTGATAAAAGTAGAGACTAGCTAGAACATTTAGTATCACACACTACAGTTGAGGAACAATTGGGAAAGTAATTCTGCTTTGAAAGTTGATAAACTCTTAACCTTTTGAGAAAATGGCCCTTGAATGTGCTCTGAAATCGGAGTAGATAGAGCGAATTTACCAGCTACGTCTATCGACAGTTGTCGCAGTGACTTCATGAATATTCTAATGAAATAGTTACTTGCAAAGTGGAATCTTTTGTTTAGACATGTAGCTAGCTAGCTAAACAATGAACCATAATCCCAACTCATAACGTTACCACCCTGCATGAATCTGCAGGTAGCTAACCAACCAGGTTCAATGTTAGCTAGCTATCATTAGGCTATAACTAGCAATCCAAATGGCTCTGAGATATGAATAATATTACTACACAGATCATACACGTAATGTTAGCTAGATAGCTATCCGGTACACTTTAACTTGAAATGAAAACAACTTTCTGACAAAACTATCTTACCCGTATACATGGATGGACACTTCTCCCTCTCTGTCACTGATGCCATGGTTGCCCTTAGTTTAAAGATGGAATCCGGAGACAGGCATTTTATACAACAGCCTTCTGTATGTTCTCTTTTCGACTCCATCTGCATATTTCCAATCAATCGGCAGAATTTTCTCCATCTCCTTAGCTATCATACTCTAATTCCACTGATTTCAAAACTCGGTTCTCTAGAAAGTGGATAGCAACACTCATGCAGTTCTACTAGGTGATATCTTTTTTTTAAAGCCACGTTAGAAAGAATTACCTACACATATGGACCAGCTTATCTTACAGACCGAAGTGTGCTACATGGCAGACCAATCTGAACTCATCTCTCGGCATGTCCAGCCCACTCACCTCAGCCAATCATGGCTAGAGGGAAGGATGCTAACTTTTTCTGTGGCTAAATCAACTAGGCTCCTAATTTAACAATTGTATTCCTATTTACAGATGGCATACAAGTTTGCTATTAAGGCACATGAAAGTTCACATGTTCCAGAAGGCATTTCTGCCCCAAAGCTCATTTTGATATTAAAAATAAGTTTACGTTCAAATGGCGCTCCTGTGAAGTAGTGATGTGTGACATACACCTAGTTTCCTGAAACAAGTCACATTTCATTTTAGTGTCTAAAGCATTGACAAGATCATTAAAAACTAAAGTGGTTGCTGTAATAGTGCTATGGCTAGGCCTAAACCCTGATTGGTTTAGATTCAAAATACATTTCTCAGATCAAAAAGAGCAAAGTTGTACATTTACCAAGGATTTGAGAATCTTAGCTAGACAAGGAAGCCTTGAATTGGGGCGATAATGAATAAGATCACTACTATCCCCTCCCTTATGGAGTGGCAGCACAAGAGCTGATTTCTATACTTATGGAATATTTCCTGATAATAATGTTAAATACAAAATGTATTTAATGCACACTTTAATGCACACTATGCACACTTTAGCAGACTAGGATCCAATTGGTCGGCCCCTGTGGATTTATTGTTGTCTATTGCTAGCAACCATTCAGGTCTTCTTTTTTTGTAAGTAGCCTAAAATAAATATATTTGACTATCCATTTCTTTAATCATTCAGCAAGTTACCCCTATCAGCATCCAGCCCAATATTATTGTGAATTGGCTTAGAAGTTATTTCAAAGAGATGTCAGCAGAAATAGAATGTTGATTAAATGTAGAATGATGCATTTTGTTCCGTTATGAGGCCAATGTCTGAATTAATTTGTTGTGGAAGTGAGGAGGAAGTAGAGCCCTTCAGGGATTTGAGAGTTTCCCAGAATCTAGCAGGGTTCCCATTACAACCCGAAAATGTGGTTGCATAATAATCAGATGTAGCTTTTCTGATGTCTTACACAATAATTCCTCAGTTGCTTAAAAGCTTGCCAATATGGTCTCCCGAGTGGCGCAGCGGTCTAAGGCACTGCATCACAGTGCGATAGGCATCACTACAGACCCGGGTTTGATCCCAGGCTGTGTCGCATCCGGCCGCGACTTGGAGACCAATGAGGCGGTGCACAATTTGCCCAGCGTCGTCTGGGTTAGAGAAGGGTTTGGCCGGCTGGCATGTTCTTGTCCCATCATGCTCTAGTGACTCCTTGTGGCAGGCCGGGCACATGCACGCTGACCTCGGTCGCCAGTGTGTTTCCTCCGAGAAATTGGTGCGGCAGGCTTCCAGGTTAAGTGAGCAGTGTGGCTTGGTAGGGTCGTGTTTCGGAGGACGCACGGCTCTCGACCTTTGCATCTCCTGAGTCCATCCGGGAGTTGCAGCGATGGGACAAGACTAACTACCAATTGGATATCACAAAATGACTTCTGATCATTCCGGAGTGTACCAGGAATTCGATCTCCCTTTAACCCGTAATGTGGTTAAAAATGCTCAAAGCTAAATCAGGTTCAGGGATAGCTGTAATACAATCAAGGTCACTAAAATAAAGATTGTGTAAAAAAGCCTGTTCACTAAATTTTTTTAAGTTCCTCTTGATGAAACAAGGTTAGTAATGCATTTTCACATCTTGTCACGCCCTGGTCTGTTTCACCTGTCTTTGTGATTGTCTCCACCCACCTCCAGGTGTCACCTGTTTTCCTAATGAGTCCCTGGGTACTTATTCCTGTGTTCCCTGCTTGTCTATTGCCAGTTCGTCTTGTTTGTCAAGTCAACCAGCGTGTTTTTCTCCGTTCTCCTGCTTTTGCCTTCTCTCTGTTTTGCTAGTCCTCCCAGTTGTGACCCTTGCCTGTCTGGACTCTGAACCCGCCTGCCTGACCATTTCTGCCTGCCCTGACCTCGAGCCTGCCTGCAACTCTGAACCTCCTGGACTCTGACCTGGTTTTGATCTTTTGCCTGTCCACAACCATTCTCTTGCCTACCTCTTGGATAATAATTAATATCAGAGACTCAAACCATCTGCCTCCCGTGTCTGCATCTGGGTCTCGCCTTGTGCCCTTATCCATCTCTGACACAGACAACTGGGTAATAGTCACTAATATCCAGTGGGGAAACCCCACAAGTAACATATTTATCTGGAGTATTTGTTAAAATAAGATCAATCAGAGGTAACTTTGAAAGATCTTAATGGTTGGGCCGTGTAGGCTTCGTCACCAGCTGGTTTATGTTTAGATCATTACAAGTCTTAGATTGTCTGAAAACTCCATTTCCCAATCAGAATTTAGGTCACCCATGATAATAACATCTGATTTAGTAAAAGAAGACAACAAAGCACTCCTCGAAGCATCCCTCAAGTGCACAAAGGTTAGCCATGGGGAGACCGTAGACCCCTATAACAGTTATGGATACATTTTACTCCAGACAAAGGCTTAAAGATATTAGCTCCAATTTCAGTAAAGAGAGAGAAATTATTTTTAATTTAAAAAAATCTACAATACTGACAACGTATCAGCTCCTAGAAAGATATTACCACATATGGCTTCAAATATTGATACGGCTTACCCAATAACAATAATACACTAAATCACAGATTTGCACATCAAGAAAAATATTTAAATAAATTATAGTAGCCTACTATTAGCGAAATAGAACTCAATCGACTGAACATTAAATGGATTTCAATATGATTGAAATACATTATATAGATCTATAGCCTTTACTGTATTTATATTTTCTATCTCTGTCTTTATTTTAAGAATATTTTTAGGCCTATCCTTCACTTGTGTAACAATTGCAATGACATTGGCAACTTTGTATTTGTAATCAACTTGGTTGTGAAGTTATCGGCGGTCACAGAGAGCTGGATACACATCTTGACTCTATGTTTAGCGCAGATCTTCTGAATGTAAAGTGAAGGGCAAAAACTCATCTAACGACGTACTTCGCTGTTCTACAAGTGGTCTGAAGCAGTCAGTAAATAACGAGAATTTTCAAGTGCAACTTCAGCAATAATGATTTTGGGAACCAGGTCAGAGATTTAATGATGGACCTACAAAGGTTATTAGCCTTAAGATGCTATTGGGAAACCAGGCCATGTGCATGATCTTCCGTGACCTTTTGATCCAGAATTCGGACACACAAATTGTTACATCCCAGCAATGGTAAGGCCTACAGACTTGTGCTTCTGAGAGTCTGTTGTATGATTTGAGCTTTAGTTCAATTTTTATTAATACATTTAACCCCCCTAACATTTAACCCCCTAACAATGGGAGTATAATAGTAAATCTGCAGGATGGTGATTTATCTTGACAGACATACTGGGAATAGATAATGACTAGATAACGGCTAACAAAATGGATGGCAGCATTCTAATCTGTAGTTTTGTGTCCTGGATATCTTTTTGTTTGTGTACAAGGTTAAGTGGGTGGTGTATTGAAGTGAATGATGTGAGTGTGTGGCAAAGGTCCCCCATCCATGAACAGGCACTCTTTCACAGTCTGAAAGAGTGCCCGTTCAAAATGAATAAAGTGTTTGATGTCACAGTACCGGAGAGATTCACTGTACTAAGACTTGACAGTAATGTGTGGCCTAATGGATGCATGAATAACAACTCTGGTCCTAGTAAAGTGTGTACTGTATGTGTGACTTTTCTTCCCGGTTTTCTTCATAAACTGACCTCTTCATTCATCACTAGTGTTTGTGTGAGAAAAATCTTTGTATAGGAGTGGGGGACTGAAACGAAAACAGACTTCGGATAATTTCTCAGCTTTCTGCTTCTCAACTGATCATGTGAAACAAGAAGAGGTACTGTATATCTCTACATCTGGACATGGCTGTTTTCAAATCTCATAACAAAAATGACATTGAAGTTCCTCATTGGTTTTCATCTTGTCTGTTTTAGCACCATGTCACAGTGAGATTAAATATGGACCATAGAGGTAATCCATTCATTCGGATAAACAAAATAACTATTTATTATCTGAAATGGTCCCATGAGACATTAAAGTTCCTCATTTGTTTTCATCTGTTTTAGCGCCATGTCACAGTGAGATGAAATATGGACTACTTTAGGTGCTGGGAATATATTATATGAAGTTATTTCAGAACAAGAAACTTGAAACTTATGAACCATTCTTCTCTAGTTTACTTGAAATATTGTCTGACTGATTTGTAAATGTTGACACAATATAAGCTACAGAAGTAGATGTGTGTATCAATCAATGGCAAATCTATGTATCTTCGATGAACTAAACAATGGGGCTTTCATTCTCTTGAATTCTTACTCTCACCATAAGGGGAGACAGCATGGCAAAGTGTGTTAATCTTTACTTTACAAGGCTTCGTAAACACTCACATAGATTTCACACACTCGGAAGAAGGCATAGCAGCGTTGTTGATGCATACTTTTGTGGTTTTAACTGTCTCTGTGATCAAGATAATGAGGTACTTTGATTTGCACAAAGTGAGGAGTGCCTGAGTATCATTCTAATATGAATAACTCACATAAATGTTCCTCTGCTGGTAGCGAAGGTACAGGTTGTGCATGATGGCCCCGTCATGAAGGTCTTCCAGGCTGGCCATGTCCTCCACTCCACCTGAGCTGCTGGGGTGCATGGGCTGTACTTTCTGTCTGGTGAGGGCATTCTGCTTGTAGGTGTACACCTGGGTCAAAACACAGAGGGTAGGTTGTAGGTTGTGAGTGGACAGTTCACTAAAGATTCTCCTTTACAACAATGATCTGGAATATTTGTTCATTATTGACTTCATGTCATATGGTTCTATTGAAGTCACCAAATGGACCATAGAGGTAATGGGTGAAAATATTTTGAAACAAGAGTATTTCATTTGGTCTTTATTGATTTATTCCTTGTTTTACCAGGGGAGTTGACTGAGAATACATTCACATTTACAGCAATGACCTGGGAAAAGTTACAAAACATAGTAAAAATACATAGTTAACATACAAAATATATAAGCAAGCAAAACCACACAAAAAGATCAAGCATAGAATCATAAGAAACAAACACATTCTTCCCTAAAAAGGTCCTCACACAGCCATCTGACCTGCCTCAGAGGCACTAATTCATCCAATTTCAGCAAACTCTGTACACCATTCCACAAGCAAGGTAGAAAATAGCTAAAGGCTAACCTAACTCTATCGAGATGGAAGGGATCTCCAGAGTTAGCCATCCCTTAGACCGTGTCTGACAGCTTGTATTTCCGTAGGTTAACAGAGAAGCCAGGTATGGAGGTAGGTTATGCAACACGGCTTTATAAACAACTAGTGTGCAATGCATCGATCTACGAGATTTCAAAGAGGGACAGCCTACTTTCTGATACAGAGTGCAGTGATGTGTGCTGAAACTATCACCCGCAATAAAGCACAATGAACTACGATAACTGCATCCAGTGGCTTCAATACAATGGCATCTGCATTCATATTGACAATATCACCATTGTCTAAGACCGGAATAAATGTTGACTGAATTATTTGTTTTCTGCTATTTAAGGAAAGGCATGACCTATTCCCATAAAATACCATTTTAATTATTAACTTCTTAATTCACTAACTCATCAACATGATTTTTGAAGGAAAGCCTATTATCAATCCAGATGCCTAGAAATGTATAAGTGGGGACACAATCAATGAGGGCACCATCCAATGTTACGTATGCATAAATCATCAGATATATGTTCACGTGATTTGGAAAATAGCATATACTTGGTTTTACATGCATTAGGAGAATATTCAATCAACGTCACACCAAACATACAGTGCAAATTGTTGCCATATTCTGGGAATATAAGATATTAATGCTCCAATGTTTTATTGGAACATTTCCGGGGACCAAAGACGTTTAAAACATAGAATATTCTGTCATGGTCCCCTGGAGGTTTTTGTCTAGTTCCTGACTTGTTCCGGGGATGTCCATAAAGACGTTTTTAGGACATTGCCTGGTAGCCCTAAAGAAACATTCTCCCCCCCAAAATATGTGCCTCATTACACATCACCCCTTGTTACTGTTGCTAAGCCCATCAAAGCCCTGATCCATTCACAGCTCTTTTGTCTGTTGACAAGGTTAGGGAAAAGGACACACACACACACACCAGGTCTATCAATATAAAGCATTTTCAACTTACAAATTTGACCCACATGATTACATTTTGCATGTGCATGTAAACAGTAGTTATAATTCAACATGTCCTCACCCAGGATTTGAACTCACAACCTCTTGGTTCACAGCATTACAATCTTTCTTTTACACCACCATGTCTGGGTAAAATACTGATTTCACCTGTATTGCTACACTTTGCACTTCAAAGTAAATCTCAGCTCTATTAAAAGTACACTCAAGAAAAACAATTTTATTTATCTGTGTATTTTTTTTCTTCTTTATTAAACGTTTTATTAATTCAGGTCAGCCCAATTGAGACCAGGGTCTCATTTACAATGGTGACCTGAGTACAAACATTTTCACAATCAAGAAAAATGTACATTCCAAATAAAACAAGAATACACTACCATTCAAAAGTTTGGGGTCACTTAGAAATGTCCTTATTTTTTAAAGAAAAGCAGAAATACAGTGTAGACATTGTTAATGTTGTAAATCACTATTGTAGCTGGAAACAACTGATTTTGTAATGGAATATGCGTACAGAGAACCATTACCAGCAACCACCACTCCTGTGTTCCAATGGTATGTTGTGTTAGCTAATCCAAGTGTATCATTTTAAAAGGCTAATTGATCATTAGAAAACCCTTTTGCAATTATGTTACACAGCTGAAAAATGTTATCCTGGTTTAAAGAAGCAATAAAACTGGCCTCTTTAGACTAGTTGAGTATCTGGAGCATCAGCATTTGTCGGTTCAATTAGAGGCTCAAAATGGCCAGAAATAAAGGACATTCTTCTGAAACTCATCAGTCTATTCTTGTTCTGAGAAATGAAGGCTATTCCATGCGAGAAATTGCAAAGAAACTGAAGATCTCGCTGTGCACTACTCCCATCACAGAACAGTGCAAACTGGCTCTGGTGCACAACTGAGCAAGATGACAAGTATATTAGCTTCATTAAATAGTACCCGTAAAACACCAGTGTCAACGTCAAAAGTGAAGAGGTGACTCTGGGATGCTGGCCTTCTAGGCAGAGTGACAAAGAAAAAGCCATATTACAGACTGTCCAATAAAAATGTAATATTAAGATGGGCAAAAGAACACAAAAGGAACTCTGCCTAGAAGGCCAGGATCCCGGAGTCGCCTCTACACTGTTGACGTTGAGAATGGTGTTTTGCGAGTACTATTATATGGAGCTGCCACACAGAAGTACCAGTCAAAAGTTTGTACACACCTTCTCATTCAATAGTTTTTTCTATGTTGTAGAATAATAGTGAAGACATCAAAATTATGAATTAACACATATGGATGTAACTGAAAAAAGTGTTAAACAAATCAAAATATATTTTAAATTTGAGATTCTTTAAAGTAGCCACCCTTGGCCTTGAACACAGCTTTGTACACTCTTGGCATTTTCACAACCAGCTTCATGAGGTAGTCACCTGGAATGAATTTCAATTAACAGGTGTCTCTTCTTAAATGTTCAATCGTGGAATTTCTTTCCTTCTTAATGCGTTTGAGCCAATCAGTTGTGCTGTGACAGGGTAGGTATACAGAAGATAGCCGTATTTGCTAAAAGATCAAGTCCATATTATGGCAAGAACAGCTCAAATTAGAAAAGAGAAATTCCTTTAAGACATGAAGGTCAGTCAATCCAGAAAATTTCAAGGACTTTGAAAGTTTCCTCCAGTGCAGTCGTAAAATCCATCAAGCGCTATAATGAAACTGGCTCTCACGAGGACCGCCACAGGAAAGTAAGACCCAGAGTTACCTCTGCTGCAGAGGATAAGTTCATTAGTTACCAGCCTGAGAAATGGGCAATTAACTGCACCTCAGATTGCAGCCCAAATAAATTCTTCACAGAGTTCAGGTAACAGACACATCTCAACATCACCTGTTCAGAGGAGACTGTGTGAATCAGGCTGTGTGAAGCATGTAGGAGGAGGTGTGATGGTGCTTTTCTGGTGACACTGTAAGTCATTTATTTAGAATTCAAGGCACACTTAACCAGCATGGATACCACAGCATTCTGCAGCGATACGCCATCTAATTTAGTTTGCACTTAGTGGGACTTACATTTGTTTCTTTAAAGGACAATGACCCAAAACACACCTCCAGGCTTTGTAAGGGTTATTTGACCAAGAAGGAGAGTGATGGAGTGCTGAATCAGATGACCTGTCCTCCACAATCCCCCAACCTCAACCAATTGAGATGGTTTGGGATAAGGTGGACCGCAGAGTGAAGGAAAAGCACCCAACAAATGCTCAGCAGATGTGGGAACTCCTTCAAGACTGTTGGAAAAGCATTGCTCATGAAGCTGGTTGAGAGAATGCCAAGAGTGTGCAAAACTGTCATCAAGGCAAAGGGTGACTGCTTGAAGAATCTCAAATATAAAATATATTTAGATTTATTAAACACTTTTTTGGTTACTACATGTTTCCATATGTGTTATTTCATAGTGTTGATGGCTTCACTATTATTCTACAATGTAGAAAATTATTTAAAAAATAAAGAAAATCCTGGAATGAGTGGGTGTGTCCAAACTTTTTACTGGTACTGTGTCTGTGTGTGTGTGTGTCTGTGTGCGTGCGTGCGTGAGTCTATAAATATATATATATATATATATATAACAAATAAACCATTAGAATCAATAGAAACAACTGCAATCTTCTATGAATTAACTTAACACCAGAGTCCTAAACTGCACTAGTGGCAGCAGGGGAATCAAGAAGCAAGGAATTTTGCATGTTATTCCAACAATGCACTAAAAATATCACCTGTGATAAAGTCAAGAACTGTCAGGAAAATTTACTGTACAATCTACCTCCTGCTATTTAGGGAGAGACAACATTTTTTTTTTTTAAAAGCCCAATTTAAATATTAGCTTTTTAACTAGTTTATTGTTTTTTAAACAATGAATATGTCAATCCAAATGGGAGAACCATCCAATTAATGAAAATATTTTTTTGCGAGAATTATTTGTATTATTATTATTTATTATGTATTTAATCTTGCCCGCATTAAGTACACATTTTAAACCAACTAGTGCTTTCTGTAAGTCAATGCAAAAAGGTCAGATTGCAGCTCTGACATAGCCTGGTCAACAGCTCGGGAAATGGCAAACATAACAGTGTCATCTGTATACAGATTAATATTACAAGTTTTAACAGATATACCAATATTACTTATATAAATAGAAACGAGGACAGGTCCCAATACCGTCCCCTGCGGTACACCTTTGCAATATCCAGGAAACTACACTTAACACCATCAGAAATCACATATTGTGTCCTGTCTGTTAGATCATTCTCAAACCACATGCAAGAATCCTGTTCCTGGCCTATTTCAGTCAACCTTTGAATGAGAATGTGATGGTCAACAGCAGAATGATTAGTATGATCTTAGCAATTTAACACAGCATAGCAGCTGAAACGGCGCTATGTCCAGATCTAAAACCAGATTGGTGCACATCAGGGGCGGACTGAAACAATAATTCAGTCCGGGAATTTGACTCCATCCCAGGCCACCCTGTTCACGTAAACCACCAGACCGCTAATTTTGTAGGCTAACCCTATTTGTTGATGTAACGGGCACCAAACTAGTTATACATTTGGACACTATGTTCATCTGGGAAGAAAGTTATCCACATTACAAAATACAAACATTTGGGACTGACCAAATGACCAAAAAGTAGCCTATCTGAACACTGCATTTTCAAGGTATGCTATGGCTATGGGTGCACCCTCAAAAACTCACTAGGAATACACCAATCATAGCACATCATACAAATGTACTAGGCTAGACACAACTATTAGCCTACACTTTTTAAAAAGAGAATGAGATATACAGAGTTAGCTCAAATGTTCAAATGATTATCTTTATATTCAAGCATAACAAAAGTATCAAAAAACTTCACACACACACATTCACAGAACTTAAACATAAGCTACAACAATGTAAGTAAGTATAATACAAAAGTTGAAAAAATACCTCCTCTACAAAAAATGTAGATTACAATGTTCCCTCACTGGTGTCCATAAAGCCAACAGCACAACAATAAACACATCTATACACTAAGTCAATGAAATTGAACATTGGCTACATAACTGCAAGTATAATATGAAAGTCCAAAAAACATGCCTCTGTACAAAAGCTTTAACTCACATCAAATGTTCTTTCACCCTTGTTAGCCTGTTAATAAGGAAGAGTCATAGCATAGCTACTTTAGAGTAACCAGTAAGTAATTACCACTAGTAACAATATAAGCTCAAAAAACTAGCCATGATTGTTGGCCGTGTTTTCCAAGTTATATGCTGCTTCGTGTCTGCGTCCTCTGTAGCTAAGCCCACATTTACCAATAACTTTAACAACATCAATCACACGTTCCATGACCTGCCTCCTCTTTCTGACCTGGTCTCGTTGAACTGACATTTGCTTATCACTCAGATGTCTGCTTTGCTGGCTCTGAGGAAAAAGGGTTCTGCACTTTCTCTATGGGTCTTGCTTCTCTCATGTTCATGTACTTTCTGATGGGCATGTTTCCAGGCCTGCATGCCTCCTTTGACAAATGCACTATCACTGGCGTGAAGGTTTTGCGAATGCAAGACATACTGAGCAGAACAAGGAGTGAGTTACTTCATTGTATGCCAGCCATTTTCTGTTTGTGCCATCTCTGGAGTGGAATACATTGGGAATGACTCTATGAGAAGTCAAAATCCTTGGACTGAGGATGGCCAAAATAATCAAATGGATGTTCAGTGCTTTCCCTGTCCCTTTCGATTTTCCCTGTACTGGGCTCTGAACCTCTCTCTCTCTCTGCACATCTGGTTGCTCTGCAGAATGAACATTGTTTTAATGTTGTAAACATTAAAACATAAAAAAATGTTGTAAACATAACCTAAACTTAAACTTGTATTACTTGCGTGGTCATTGATTGTATGCCCCCCGATTACAGTCCTACTGATAATCTCATAAATAAAGCACATATTAATCTAAAATCATAGCCTACATGTTTAGGTTTGTGCTCTTCAGTTGTAGCTGAAGGTTCCTGCTCTGAGTCTGACTCTGAACTGACCATCTCCAGTTCTGCAAGAGCACCTGAAACTCTAGTGCTGCTGCTGCTTCCTTCTCCACCTTTGCAAAGAAAATACTCTATTATCATACTCACTATCATTAGTGTATCAGTAGGCTACATTAATACAGCTCTGAAAAAAATTAAGAATGGTCTCTTAATTTGGAGTGGTCTTATAATTTTTCCCAGAGAAGTATATTATTGTAGAAACTTGTAATGCTGGTACTAATGGTGCTAATGATCTTTGTCATTGCCTGTGCTGTGTCACAGTGTTACGTTCATGGATGCATTATGGTTACGTTACTGTAGCCTGTTTCGCTGTACATGTGCACTTTCACTAGCTTATGTGGTCATGACCGAATGTTGGTCAGCCCAGTCAGCCCAGTCTAGGTTTACTATGTTTTACTAGTTGAAACATATTGCCTTCAATGTCATATTATGATCGCTATGTTGCACTCATTGCTATGATATAAATCTACCACGAAGACGTAAGACGTGCAAACTGTTTAGCCTGCCGGCCGTTGTGTCACTATTATTAGCTAGGCTACTTAGCTAGCCATTCTGGGTGTCGTGTGTGTGGTTTAGCTAGTGTTTTTTGACTGACCTGGTCCCTTACTGGCGAACATGTTGCTTATTTTGTAACGTCTGTGGCAAGGGCCTTTCTCTTTTTATTCTCTCCCTCTCTGCTCCACCTTTCCTCTTCTGACTGTCCATTTCGCCGTGCGACTTGTCTAAAATGTTATCTGTAAGAGGCAGGTAGACGGTTGCTATGTGCGTTGCGGAGAGACCTGATGTCATTTTTGGTGCGGGGACACTGCAGCGAGTGAGTGAGAGACGCGCCTGATGCGTGGATTCTCCGTCAACTCATTCCGGCTTGCTATATTATTGCTGGTCAAATTGACTATTCACCGCAGGCCAAAACGAGCCTCAGACCACCGGGAAATTTCCAGTCTGCCATTGGTGCACATTAAGAATAGAGTGAGAAGTTGAAAAAGTTCATAGCTTAGAGTTGGCCTGGGATTCTAAACTTTGGGAAGACAAAATAATATGGAAGAGCTCAAATACAGAACGGATTTAATATTTTGTTCTTACAAATGACATTAATGAAAACAAAACTGCCTACATTTTTAAGTGTAATGGGGCCAAAGACATTTAATTTACTCAGGATACAGCCAGACAGACCAGGTATTAAGACGTACAGTGCATTCGGATAGTATTTAGACCTTGACTTTTTCCACATTTTGTTACGATTACAGCCTTATTCTAAAACGAATTAAATTGTTTTTTCATCAATCTACACACAATACCCCATAATGACAAAGCAAAAACTGTTTAGAAATGTTTACTAATTTATTAACAATAAACTGAAATATCACATTTACATAAGTATTATCACCCTTCAATCAGTACTTTGTTGAAGCTCCTTTGGCAGTGATTACAGCATTGAGTCTTCTTGGGTATGACGCGACAAGCTAGGCACACCGGTAACTGTTCCTAGGCCATCATCAAAAAAAGAATTTGTTCTTAACTGACTTGCCTAGTTAAATAAAGGCAAAATAAAACATTTGGGGAGTTTCTCACATACTTCTCTGCAGATTCTCTCAGGCTCTGTCAGGTTGGATGGGGAGCGTTGCTGCACAGCTATTTTCAGGTCTCTCCAGAGATGTTTGATCGGGTTCAAGTCCGGGATCTGGCTGGGCCACTCAAGGACATTCAGAGACTTGTCCCGAAGCCACTCCTGCATTGTCTTGGCTGTGTGCTTAGGGTCGTTGTCCTGATGGGAGGTGAACCTTCTCCCCAGTCCGAGGTCCTGACCGCTCCGGAGCAGGTTTTCATCAAGGATCTCTCTGTACTTTGCTCCGTTCATCATTGCCTTGATCCTGACTAGTCTCCCAGTCCCTGCTGCTGAAAAACATCCCCACAGCATGATGCTACCACCACCATGCTTCAACGTAGGTGTGGTGTCAGGTTTGAGAGTCTTTAGATACCTTTTGGCAAACTCCAAATGCGCTGTCATGTGCCTTTTAGTTAAGAGTGGCTTCCATCTGGACACTCTACCATAAAGGCCTGATTAAAGGACTGCTGCAGAGATGGTTGTCCTTCTGGAAGGTTCTTCCATCTCCACAGAAGAACTCTTGAGCTCTGTCAGTGTGACCATCGGGTTCTTGGTCACCTCCCAGACCAAGGCCTTTCTCCCCCAATTGCTCAGTTTGGCTGGGCGGCCAGCTCTAGGAAGAGACTTGGTGTTTCTAAAACTCTTTCAGTTAAGAATGATGGAGGCCACTGTGTTCTTGGAGACCTTCAATGCTGCAGAAATGTTTTGGTACCCTTCCCCAGATCTGTGCCTCAACACAATCCTGTCTCGGAGCTCTACGGACAATTCCTTCGACCTTGTGGCTTGGTTTTTGCGCTGACATGCACCGTCAACTGTGGGACCTTGTATAGACAGGTGTGTGCCTTTCCAAATCATGTCCAGTCAATTTAATTTACCACAGGTGGATCAAGTTGTAGAAACTTCTCAAGGATGATCAATGGAAACAGGATGCACCTGAGCTCAATTTCAAGTCTCTCAGCAAAGGGTGTGAATACTTTTTTATTTTTAATGCATTTGCACAAATTTTCTAAAAACCTGTTTTCACTTTGTCATTATGAGGTATTGTGTGTAGATTGCTGAAAAAACGTATTTAATCCATTTTAGAATAAGGTTGTAATGTAGAAAAATGTTGAAAAAGTCAAGGGGACTGTATACTTTCCGAAGGCACTATATGAGGATATTGTGGAAATACTGAAAGGACACTTTTTACCAAAACCACTAGTTAAAAAAAGGTTTAGGTTCCACAGAAGAAACCAGGAAGAGGGAGAATCAGTGACAACGTTTGCTGATGCATTAAAAAACTGTGAGTGTAAGTCTAAGCCCTGTGTTCGCGATATCTACTAAGCTAACATATGGAATTGTTTTAAGATGGTCATACCATGGATCATTTAGCTATTTGATGTAGAATTTTAGAACCCCTGTCAGTATAAAAAATATATACAAAAATGATTTGATAAAATATTACATTTGTTCTTTACTGCTATAGCCCATAGAAACACATTGAATAACACATAAAAAAAATGGCAAAACAGACAGTCAAAAAATAAATAATAAGGAATAAGGTTTTGAAGTGTCTGTCCTATATCCAGGAGATATTTTTTTTAAACTCCACCACAAAAAATGTTGACCCATATTTAGTACCTTTTTACATCCTTATCTATCCTACTGGGTTACCTTCTTGATGACTCTCCTGAAGTGTCCTAGCAACTTTTTTTTAACTTAAAAAGTACAGAAAACAAATGGAACACACTTAAAAATAGAATGGTCTTCAGAAACAAGTCCCTGACACAGGCCTTATCCCCTGCCCCAATCCAGGTTATGGCGATGGCGAGATGGTTTGACAGAATGCAAGGTAGCATCCACCACACTGTTGACTTCAGGTCCTTGGCACCCGTTACAGCTAGAACCTAAGCTACAAAATGCAAGAGAAGTATTAGAAATGACACACATATTTCCATCCCCCACCCTCTATATTTCATATACATTTATTGTGACAGTCTAAAGCAGGCCTGGGCAATTATTCTCCAAGGAGGGCCACGTTATAATATGTTTTTGCCATCGCGGGCCACAATCATATTACAGGATTATACATCATGTGTATGACTGTGTGACAGATATCTACTGTAAATCATGTCTAGATGTGCTACTTATTTTACTTTTTTAACATGCACAGAAATAAACCACATCCATGTTCTCCTTTTGGTAGGTATTTTCATTATTAAACATGCAATGAACTACACAGAGGAAAAAGTATGGGTATGCACAAAAACACAAGAAAGAAAGAGCTTAACATTACATTTAAACTACTCAATCAGTGTGAGGAGTGAAGTCTCTGATAGGCATTGACTAGAGCAGTGAAGTCAGGTATAGTTTCTGACGTTGCTATATGCATGATTGCTGTGAGGTGAGAGTCAGTAAGAGATGATCTGTGCTTTGACTTGTTATATTTCATCACTGAAAATGTCTGTTCACATACATTGGTTGACCCAAAGATCTTCTGAACATGATTCGTAATCTTTCGAAAGTTTTGTTTAATTGAGAGATGCATAGAACCTGGTCAGTCACATTGTTTTAAATTACTGCATCAGACAGAAGATCGATAAGCTCAAGTTGCAGGTCAGAGGGAGCGTTATCCACATTGAAGGTGAAAGGAGAGATAACCAACAGCATGTCATTTTCCAACACTTTGAAATCCTCAAAACGATGAGAAAACTCACCGTTCAAAGAACGGAGCAGCGATGTATAGTTCTCATGCTGGTCATCTGATAGGGAATACACTGTCGAAAGGTGGGTGAGATTGTTGGCTTCTACTTGGCGGGTCAGGAGGAGTCATTTTTCCTTGAAGACTTTGACAAGGCTGTACGTTTGATGTGGAAAAAGGCCATTCCCTTGTAGTTTGGAATTCAGTTAATTCATGAGGGCCATGATGTACGCAGTGAAGGCAAAATCAGTCAACCATTCTTTAACTTGCAGTTGAGGTAAATCCACATATTTTCCTTCCATTTGCCAAAACGCAGCAATCTCCGACTTCAGGTCCCACACCTGTGGTTTAAAGATTTTGCTCTGATGTAGTTTACCACTTTAGTGACTGCATCCACAACATGGCTCATTTTCAGAACACATTTACAAAGCATCTCCTGATGAATAATGCAATGCAGGAAAATCATTTTCTGATCTGGGTTCAGCTCAGCTATTTGATCTTGTATCCTTTTCAAAAGGCCAATGTACTTCCTGTCAAGTTTGGTCACACTGGATCAGTGGTCACACTGGATCACTTTTTAAAGCTTAGTCCCAGCTTTGCCGTACACTTTTAACCTCCTCCAATAAATCTTTCCCTGTGGTTGTGCCCTTCATTGACTGCACTGAAGCAAGCCCCTCTGTAATTTCAAAGTCTGGGGTTATGCCTCGTAAGAATATCAACAACTGTGCCATGTCACGTGCATCACTGCTCTCATCCAGGGCCAAGAAGAAATAGGTGAAATCCTTCCCCTTGTCTTTCAACTGTTGTTCCATATTCTCTGCAATGTCCTCAACATGCCATGTCACTGTTCGTCTTGACAGGGAAACATTTTCAAACAGTTCTTTCTTGTTGGGGCAAAGTATTGCTGCAGAGTCAATGAAACATTCTTTAATGATTTCGCCCTCAGCGAATGGCTTGCTATGTTTAGCAATTTTTTGGGACAGTACATAGCTAGCTCTCGCAATTCCGACGTTTGCTGAATGCAGTTTTGTGAACTGAGAAACTGAGAAAGCAACTATTTTGATGCACTTGCCCTCTGCTCAGAAGGCATATTCCTATATTTCTCTGCATGCTTCGTCTGGAAGTGTCGGGAGAAGTTGTAGTCTTTCAAGACAGTGATGCACTCTTTGCACACTAAGCACACAGCTTTCCCTGATACCTCAATAAATAAATATTTCAATGTCCACTCTTGCTGGAACACCCTACATTCATTGTCTACTTTCCTTTTCTTTGAAATCTTTGAAAAACTATTTTTTGAGAAAATGTCTAGCTGCTGCTATTTGTTACTGTGACGTTTGTGTCAGCCTGTCAGTCACTGTCTGTCCTCATGCAGTTGTTATTTATACGTGCCTTCAAAATAAATGTCCCACAAGCGGTGGGAGTTAAATTATTACACAAAGGAGAGTATTCATTGGGCTTTTAATTTGAGGGCTCTGGAGAAGGCCTTCACCCAGGCCTGGTCTAAGACGGATGGCAGATATTTCCAATAAGTATTTACATTTAAGTTGGTAACAGTTATGTTCTTACCTTTATGTCTGCGGCCCAAACTTGGCACCGATGGAGTGTCTCACTCCTGGCCCTGTTTGAAAAAAATTATGTTACATTGAAATGAATGAAATACTGTACAAGAAATAACAGAGAGGCAGAGTCTCATCCGGCCTAAGTGAATGTAACGATACATACCTCCATGACTATCGCATCCACATAGTGCTGTGGTGAATAGGATGCTGGGGCTGGCCATTGCCCTAATGGAAAGACACAGCAGATTAGCTAGCTACATGACTAAAGGGGCTTTTTCTCCTGTGAATATAGTTACATATACTGTTAGTCAATTTTGATAATTAGCAAACCATCAAATGTTAGCATGCTAGCTAAGTAATGTGGCTAGCAAGGACACAATCATAATTTGGCTAGCTAGCAACGGTCAAGTTCATGTTTCTGTTAAGCTAGCTAGCTAAAGTTAGCAAGCTAGCAAAGTAATGTTAACTACCTATCTAGGCTCGCTAGCTTGCATTATTGTCCTCGTTGATGTTAACGTTACACAATAAAACTACTCACAAATGAAGGAACGCAGTAATATTACTTACTTGAGCAAACAAACTTTGCATTCCAATCTGGTGCATGAACAGATGAGAACTAGAAACGAGAAACATTTTCAAACACATTGGTTTAAAAAATTAAAAAACAACTAGCTAATGAGGTCTGTTGTCTCCCACAAATGATCCACTGTATGCATGATTCAAAATTCAGGTTAGCGAATTGGTGCACCATGTGTCACTAGTGTATTATTTCTCGGCATTTCCAAACTTTCGGCAGTGATAAATGAAAACAATTAAACTGTTCTTTAGTTCCAAAAGCCTGTGAATTTTATTTACCAAAAGCTACTGGATATTAGCTATCAAGTATCAAAGACAGATTTCAAAACTCAATGGAGGATGGTAATAAAGAACTTCCTGTGAGGCTTTTCAGCTTCTTCTGTGGGGTTTAAGAGGTGCTGCCACCTATGACATGTAGTGATCAACCCTTTTCTTCAAGTGGGTGAGGCGGTTTAGTGAGTGGGTGACATTTATTGCTAGAAAGGAAGCGTTTTAATTGCGTCAAATATAAACAGTTGAAGTCGGAAGTTTACATACACTTAGGTTGGAGTCATTAAAACTTGTTTTCAACCACTCCACAAATTTCTTGTTAACAAACTAGTTTTGGCAAGTCGGTTAGCACATCTACTTGATAATTTTTCCATCAATTGTTTACAGACAGATTATTTCACTGAAAATTCACTGTATCACAATTTCAGTGGTTCAGAAGATTACATACACTGAGTTGACTGTGCCTTTTAAACAGCTTAGAAAATTCCAGAAAATGATGTCATGGCTTTAGAAGCAATTTCCGAATGCTTGAAGGTACCACGTTCATCTGTACAAACAATAGTACGCAAGTATAAACACCATGGGACCACGCAGCCGTCATACCGCTCAAGAAGGAGACGCGTTATTTCTCCAAGAGATGAACATACTTTGATGTGAAAAGTGCAACTCAATCCCAGAACAACAGCAAATGACCTGAAGATGAAGATGCTGGAGGAAACAGGTACAAAAATATCTATATCCACAGTAAAACTGTATCGACATAACCTGAAAGGCCGCTCAGCAAGGAAGAAGCCACTGCTCCAAAACACCATCACAAAGCCAGACGGTTTGCAACTTCACATGGGGACAAAGATCATACTTTTTGGAGAAATGTCCTCTGGTCTGATGAAACAAAAATATAACTATTTGGCCACAATGACCACTGTTATGTTTGGAGGAAAAAGGGGGCCGCTTGCAAGCCGAAGAACACCATCCTAACCGTGAAACACGGCGGTGGCAGCATCATGTTGTGGGGGTGCTTTGCTGCTGGAAGGACTGGTGCACTTCACAAAATAGATGGCATCATGAGGGAGAAAAATGATGTGGATATATTGAAGCAACATCTCAAGACATCAGTCAGAAAGTTAAAGCTTGGTCGCAAATGGGCCTTCCAAATGGACAATGACCCCAAGCATACTTCCAAAGTTGTGGCAAACTGGCTTAAGGACAACAAAGTCAAGGTATTGGAGTGTCCATCACAAAGCCCTGACCTCAATCCCATACAAAATGTGTGGGCATAACTGAAAAAGCATATGCGAGCAAGGAGGCCTACAAACCTGACTCAGTTACACCAGCTCTGTCAGGAGGAATGGGCCAAAATTCACACAACATATTGTGGGAAGCTTGTGGATGGCTACCCAACACGTTTGACCCAAGTTAAACAATTTAAAGGCAATGCTACCAAATACTAATTGAGTGTATGTAAACTTCTGACTCGCTGGGAATGTGTTGAAAGAAATAAAAGCTGAAATAAATCATTCTCTCTAATATTATTCTGATATTTCACATTCTTAAAATAAAGTGGTGATCCTAACTGACCTAAGAAAGACAGGGAATTTTTACTAGGATTAAATGTCAGAAATTGTGAAAAACTGAGTTTAAATGTATTTAGCTAAGGTGTATGTAAACTTCCGACTTCAACTGTAGTAGCCTACACTAAATCAATGGCAAAATGTATGCTATTTTGAGGCATAAATCTATTTCAACTATAAATTATTAGGAGTAGTTCTATAACATTTTTGGGTCATCCTCAATGATTGTAAATGCATTATGTCCACATGTGTGGTTGTATTGTGTTTTCAAATTGACAAAAACATTTAAAAATTTAAAATCACAACAAATGTAAAGTATTGATAGGAACAACAAAAGCAGCTTACATTCTCTTGCCTGACAGTAGGTAACTGGAAGGTGGCAGGCCGAATTTGAGATCAGAGAAATTATTTGGTATTGGCTTTCAAATGACCTCATGGCTAGATGGCCTGCCTAGGGCTTATACTGTAGCTGTCCTCGGACTGGAGGCTAAATGCCAGAGATGCAAAAGCAGACTGCCAAGGGCTTACAGCGGTCCTATGAGTCAGGGCTACCAGTCTTGAACGGTAAACTCCATTCGCCCGCTGGCGGTAGGAATTTATAGCCTTGGGCATAGTGAATACAGAAAATAGTAAGCGGGAGATTTTTTTGTGACTGAACCACCCCTATTTCATCCACACACAATTTACACCTTGGATAGATTCCAGTCCTGATATACTGTATGTATGGGCAAAATAGATTTGACAGACATGAAGTACCTTGAAAACACCTTACAGGTTAAATGTTTTGATTTGGGGAAAAAAGAGGCAATATGCAAATAGTATACAGACACAAGTCCACTACAATATTGGCACACTAAACATAACTCTGGAGTTTAGGCTGATTGCAGTAGGAATATACAGTACAATTTACAGAGGAGAAATATCTATATATATATATTAAATAAAGGTTAAATAAATAAATAAAATTAGAACATGGACTCGTAGCCGTCGGAGATGAGACCGACCAGGTTGGTGTCATCAGCGAACCTGAGGAGTTTGACAGATGCGTCGTTGGAGGTGCAGTCATTGATGTAGAGTGAGTAGAGGAGGGGGGAGAGCATGCAACCCTGCGGTGCCCCCGTGTTGAGAGATATGGAGTCTGAAATATGTTTCCACATCTTTAACGTGCTGTGTCCTGTTGGTTAGGAAGTTGGTGATCCACCGACAGATAGAGTGAAATACTTTCAGCTGGGTAACTTTGTGCTGTAGCAGTTCCAGAATGATTGTGTTGAAGGCTGAGCTAAATTCCACAAATATTATCCTCACGTATGTCCTTGTGTTGTCAAGGTGTTGGAGAATGTAGTGAAGGCCCATGTGGACGGCGTCATCCACAGACTGACTGGCTCTGATGGCTAACTGCATGGGGTCAAGTGGTTGTTTTGAGATGGGCAGGACAAGGTGCTTAAAGGTTTTCATGATGACCGGGGTGAGCGCTACAGGTCTGGAGTTATTCAGGCGGTTACCTTTTGTTTCTTTGGGACGGGGATGATGGTGAAGCAATTGAAGCAGGCAGGTACAGTGCATAGTTCCAGAGTCTGATTGAATATGTCCGTGAAAACAGGGTAAAACTGGTCAATGCAGTGCTTTAGTGTGGCTGAGGAGACCCGGTCTGGGCTTGCAACCGTCCTGCTGTTTTGCCTCTTGAAGAGCTTGTTCACCTCCTGTTCTGTGATGACGATGGGGTGGGTGGGCAGCCTGGGGTAGGCGGGGGTAAGGAGGAAGGGAGGGAAGGGGGAGGGAGGGAGGGGGTTGGAGGAAGGGAGTAGAGTCCTGATTGGCTGAAAGTATTGTCAGCTGAGGGGCAAGATGGCAGAGAAGAAACTCTTGATGGCTGAGGGCATTTTGAGATTCAAAACGACAGTAGAATTCGTCCAGCTGGTTTGACAGTAGTGGGTCGTCTAGTGCCTGGGGGGTCTTTTGTTTGTAGTTTGTGATCTGCTGGAGACCCTTTCAGACAGATGAGCTGTCGTTGGGCTCAAATTATTGTTCTAGCCACTCCTTGTAATGACTTTTGGCCACTTTAATCCCCTTGTTGAGCAGCTGTTAGCAGTTCTATAGGCCTCTTTGTTGTTGCTCCTATGTGCCCCCTCTTTGGCTGAGCACAGGGCTCTGAGTTCAGCATTGAACCAGGTTTTGTCATTGTTAAATTTGACAAAAGTTCTGGTTAGTGCCACTGGTGTCTGCATGGTCAGATGTACAGTTCAGATTTACAGCTGTGAAAATGAGACCAGACAGTTGATTACAGTTGGGTGATGTCAACCTTTGTCCTATCGTGATTATGTACCCATAAAACATTGTGATATACGACGGTATCATCCCCTATTGGCCAAGCAAAAAACATTTGCTCAGCGAAATCTAAATGCTACAACTTGAAGAATAATGATGAAAGATAAGGTTGTTGACAGCCTGGGCAGAGACTAAGTACAGGCAAATATTTTCTAATATTTATTTCTGGTGGAGGAGCTTCAGCATTGAACAGGTTTGTGTGTGTGTGGCACGCAAATTATGGAGCAGTGACATAAACCCTGTTTATACCTGGTTCTAACTTGCATCCTTTGTCCTGATCTAGTCCACATTCTGATTGTCTACACCTGTCTAAACATGTGGGCACAATCAAACTGTGATCCGATCCTCCTGCCCACCTCCGGAGGTAGTCAGACATGCATTGTGTCTGGATATCTTACAAGTGTAGAAAGATCTGGACAAAGAAACCATTTTAATCATAATTATTACGCTCTCTAAAATCCTTGACTGGTGGCACAATTGACTGATTACATAAATATGTTTCATACAATAAATAAATACATATTATGTTTGATAGAGTAGCTGTGAAATAATTTGCATAAACGAAGTGACCAGGAAATCTGGTCACAATGCAGACACAGTGGATGGATAACAGTGGATGGATAATGTGTGTAGACACATTACTGGAAATGTGGGCACAATCAGAATGTAGACAAGATCAGGATAAAGGACCCATGTTAGCACCAGTTATAAACAGAGTTTTAGTGAGTTAGGTTATATATCATGGGCTGGATCTAAGCAGTCTCCTATCTTCAGAAGTGGATAATAATAGCTTTATTTGCCTCATAAAATAATAGTAAATAAATGATATTGTTTGTTCTCTCATAAAGCTGTGATTGAGAATAGTGTATGCCTAAGCTTAGGCTATAGACTTTCATTCTTGATCATTCTCAAACTAGAATATTTGGGAAATAAGCTAATGTTCATAACTTTAACATCTCTTAAATTCATTGTTCATTTTGTTAAGACACTCTATGACCAGACTTGTCCAGAGCAGACTGTGGATAAATACTTTTGACATCTTTCTATCTGTAAAATCTATATGTAAAATGCATTTTTGGCACATTTGATTAAAATAATCTTGATTCTGAAGCTGAGAAAAAATTGTTGGCTTGTGGGAAGAGTCTGACTTTCGGGAAATGGCAGTTAAAGACAAGTACACTGAATTAATTCGACCAAATGTCAAAAGCCTATTTAGACCCAATCACCATCTCTTCAAAGTAAGTTACTAAATGTAATCCAGTTTGTAACAATCTCTTTGAAATTATGTGTAATTC
Source organism: Oncorhynchus tshawytscha (assembly GCF_018296145.1). Lineage (NCBI taxonomy): Eukaryota > Metazoa > Chordata > Actinopteri > Salmoniformes > Salmonidae > Oncorhynchus > Oncorhynchus tshawytscha. The sequence continues at coordinate 38,035,691 of NC_056438.1, forward strand.
AATGTAGCGAGCTTTGACGCAGCCGTCATACCGCTGAGGAAGGAGACGCGTTCTGTCTCCTAGAGAGGACAATATACAGTGGGGAGAACTAGTATTTGATACTGCCGATTTTGTAGGTTTTCCTACTTACAAAGCACATAGAGAAAATCACATTGTATGATTTTTTATTAATTAATTTGCATTTGTATTGCATGACAAAAGTATTTGATCACCTACCAACCAGTAAGAATTACGGCTCTCACAGACAGTTTTTCTTTAAGAAGCCCTCATGTTCTCCACTCATTATCTGTATTAACTGCACCTGTTTGAACTCGTTACCTGTATAAAAGACACCTGTCCACACACTCAATCAAACAGACTCCAACCTCTCCACAATGGCCAAGACCAGAGAGCTGTGTAAGGACATCAGGGATAAAATTATAGACATACACAAGGCTGGGATGGGCTACAGGACAATAGGCAAGCAGCTTGGTGAGAAGGCAACAACTGCAAGATCCATGCAAGATCTCACCTCGTGGGGCATCAATGATCATGAGGAAGGTGAGGGATCAGCCCAGAACTACACGGCAGGACCTGGTCAATGACCTGAGGAGAGCTGGGACCACAGTCTCAAAGAAAACCATTAGTAACACACTATGCCGTCATGGATTAAAATCCTGTAGCGCACGCAAGGTCCCCCTGCTCAAGCCAGCGCATGTCCAGGCCCATCTGAAGTTTGCCAATGACCATCTGGATGATCCAGAGGAGGAATGGGAGAAGGTAATGTGGTCTGATGAGACAAAAATAGAGCTTTTTGGTCTAAACTCCACTCACTGTGTTTGGAGGAAGAAGAAGGATGAGTACAACCCCAAGAACACCATCCCAACCGTGAAGCATGGAGGTGGAAACATCATTCTTTGGGGATGCTTTTCTGCAAAGGGGACAGAACGACTGCACCGTATTGAGGGGAGGATGGATGGGGCCATGTATCGCGAGATCTTGGCCAACAACCTCCTTCCCTCAGTAAGAGCGTTGAAGATGGGTCATGGCTGGGTCTTCCAGCATGACAACGACCCGAAACACACAGCCAGGGCAACTAAGGAGTGGCTCCGTAAGAAGCATCTCAAGGTCCTGGAGTGGCCTAGCCAGTCTCCAGACCTGAACCCAATATCTTTGGAGGGAGCTGAAAGTCCGTATTGCCCAGCGACAGCCCCGACGTCGAGAAGGTCTGTATGGAGGAGTGGGCCAAAATCCCTGCTGCAGTGTGTGCAAACCTGGTCAAGAATACAGGAAACGTATAATCTCTGAAATTGCAAACAAAGGTTTCTGTACCAAATATTAAGTTCTGCTTTTCTGATGTATCAAATACTTATGCTATGCAATAAAATGCTAATTAGTTACTTAAAATCATACAATGGAATTTCCTGGATTTTTGTTTTAGATTCCGTCTCTCACAGTTGAAGTGTACATATGATAAAAATTACAGACCTCTACATGCTTCCCCAGTGGCACAGCTGTCTAAGTCACCGCATCACAATGCAAAATGCGTTGCTACAGATACCCGAGCCGGCCAGTGTAACGGATGTGAAACCGCTAAATAGCGTTTCAATCGGTGACGTCACTTGCTCTGAGACCTTGAAGTAGTGGTTCCCCTTGCTCTGCAAGGGCCGCGGCTTTTGTGGCGCGATGGGTAACGATGCTTTGTGGGTGTCAGTTGTTGATGTGTGCAGAGGGTCCCTGGTTCGCGCCTGGGTATGGGCGAGGGGACGGTCTAAAGTTATACTGTTACACCACCACCGGGAGACCCATGAGGCGGATTTTGGTTTTAATTTAGAATCCTCCAATCCTCTATATGTAATTATTGGTGGAGAGTCACGGCATATTTTTCGCTATACTGTAGGCCTACAGAGTCTCTACTGAGGCGTACAGCAACGCTACTGAGTCTCACTAGCGTTGAGTAATGTGCTCTTAACTTATTTATTTAAAGAGCATATTGAAGTTAGAAGCAATAGGATTTGAGCCAATAGCCTATTACTATTTTAGCTGTTTCACACTGCTCTGAGACAAGCATGGGGACGGGTCTTGATAAATCAGTTAGCTTTTATTTTGACTGAATCTCCATTTGGGTATTGGTTAGACTAAAATTATGGTGTAGAAATGTTACGCTCTTGGTGTAACCTTTATTTACCTAGGCAAGTCAGTTAAGAACAAATTATTGTTTACAAGGGCAGTCTACTCCTTCCTCCCCATAAGGGAATTGATCCCCGGTCTCCCACGTGCCCGCACGACACGGGGATTCTTTAGCTAAATAGCCCAGTACTGTAGCCTACTCCCAACCGTCACGTTGTACAGCGCCATATTTTCCGTTCCATCCTAACAGAAACCCAGAGGGTTTTTTGTTTTTCTTTAAATTGAAACACCATAATATTAATCAAATTAATTAAGTGACATTTCTTAAAATCAGTCCCATATACTATGTTCTTCCAAAAAAGTTTTAAAATTCTCTAGTACAGTCTCTTTTAACCTCTCTAGGGTATGTGGGACGCTAGCGTCCCACCTGGCCAACATTCAGTGAGATTGCAGAGCGCCAAATTCAAATGCAGAAATACTCATTGTAAAAATTCAGAAAAGATACAACTATTTTACATAGGTTTAAAGATTAACTTCTTGTGAATCCAACCACGGTGTCAGATTTCAAAAATGCTTTACGGCGAAAGCATACCTTACAATTATTTGAGAACATAGCCCAGCAGACAAAAACAGGAACCAGCCAAGTAGAAGAGTTACACAAGTCAGAAATAGAGATAAAAATGAATCACTTACCTTTGATAATCTTCATATGGTTGCACTCAGAAGAAATTCATTTATTCAATAAATGTTCCTTTTGTTCAATAAAGTCTCTCTTTATATCCGAAAACCTCCGTTTTGTTCACGCGTTTTCTTTAGTAATCCACAGGCTCAAACGCAGTCACAACAGGCAGACAAAAAAATCCATATTGTATCCGTAAAGTTCATAGAAACATGTCAAACGATGTTTATATTCAACCCTCAGGTTGTTTTTAGCCTAAATATTCGATAATATTTCGACCGGACAATAACGTTGTCAATATAAAAGGTAAACAAGAAAGGCATTCTCTCGGTCATGCGCATGAAAAAGCTCTGTGACACGGCAGGGTCCACTCATTCAGACTGTTCTTACTCCCTCATTTTCAGAATACAAGCCTGAAACAATTTCTTTTGCATTGGGACTTTTGATGTGTCTACCGATGAAAATCTATATGTTACATGTGGTTATGTGGACACCAAGGAACTTGAAGGTCTCATCCTGCTCCACTATAGCCCCGTCAATGTGGATGGGGGCAACAGCGCACTTTTGCAGAGTGAGAGCAAAGGGCAATTAACAACAGTCCTCGAATTATCATTGGACTACAGGTGGTCTACAATACAAAGACAGACATCAGGGCACTGAGGGGGTGTCTATACTTAGCTGTTAAACAATCACTCTGGGTGATTTAGACCTACAAGCAAAGACCGGTATAACCAGAGAGGATACATTATTCACAGTGAGATCAATACGGCCTTATTAGGGTTTGTGCTTTGATATCGTAAAGGAGGGAGATGGTATAAGTGTTTAAATAAATACAAATGTGTCTTAATGTTGTATGCATGTTGTCATTTGTATCACAGGAGCATTTGGAAATGTTTCTGAGACAAGCAGACAGACAGACATTCAGAAATGCAGACAAACGGACAGACATGCACGTGCAAACACACAACACACACACACACACACACACACACACACACACACACACACACACACACACACACACACACACACACACACACACACACACACACACACACACACACTCTCTCTCTTTTTACACTACTGGGTGGGTCTGTTTCCAATCATTTCTTTCCCGCATTTCGTTTCCCTTCCCTTCTCCAGCTACAGAACGTCTCCAGAAGCTTTAGCCCCCCATATTAAATAGACTGTGAGGTCATGAAACTTTCCCCTTCTCCATTTCCTGCCAGCTCTCAAGCATCGTCTGTCATTAAAACACAATCCTGGCAGTCCCCCGCTCCAGTATATAGAATCTCCATTGTGTGTGTGTGTGTGTGTGTGTGTGTGTGGCCCGCAGTCAAATGTCTCTGAACTGACTTGCAATTGAAAATATGTTGTTTTGAAACCGAGAGCCCATTTTACATTTATTTGGATGTATTGTAATTTTGTGACGTCTTGAAAAAAAGGGCTCATTTTTAGATGGCAACCAACATATCTAACCACTGGAGGAGCCACATGGAAACCCTTCATTTGGAACAATTTATTTATTTATCATTTTTTTAAACCTTTATTTAACTTGGCAAGTCAGTTCAGAACAAATTCTTATTTTACAATGACGGACTACCCCAGCCAAACCCTCCAATAACCCGGATGACGTTGGGCCAATTGTGCGCCGCCCTATGGGATTCCCGATCACGGCCGGTTGTGATACAGCCCAGGTTTGAACAAGGGTCTGTAGTGATGACTTTTTGTGTAACCATGAGTGAAAGTGTCAATCCAGTATATCTAATGTTATACCATTATGTTACACTGTTGCATGTTAAAAATGTTATAGCCAGTGACAGTATTGTGTGAAAGACTCACGTATGGCCTTGTGTCAATCAGTGGTCCTCAATTCTCTCCTCAGGGACCCACAGCTATTCCTGAGCACCCGATTCAACTTGTCAATAATCCCTGTAGGTCGCAAAATCTTCTAAGCTAACATATGACATTAATAATTTAGCTATTTGATTTAGAATTTTAGGAACCCTGTAGGTATAAAAAATAATATATATATGAAACAATTATTTGATTAGAAAACACACTGATTAACACATTTTTATACATGGCAAAACAGACAGTCACCAAATAAATCATAAGGAATAAGGTTTTGAAGTGTCTGTCCTATATCTGAGAGATATATATTTTAAAAAGTGCTAACTTTATATCGGTGGAAAGAGGGGATTGAGCTGCAGCCATTACAAAACACGCTAAGTATCTAGCATAAACACACGGGAGCCATTCAATATTCAAAATGACATCACTGTGTGACAGACTGGTGCATCAACAGTAATACCTATTGAATTATAACAATATAATATGACTAACCAAAAAAATAACCCTATATGGTTTTTGTAGAACCTTTGAGATTGAGAATGGTTATATAAAGAACCTTTCTCCATAAAGGTTCTATAAAGGGTTCTATATAGCACCAAAAAGCTTGTAACAATCGGAAACCTATTTGGTGCTTTATAGAAACTTTTTTTTTTTAAATAGTTCTTTACAGAACCCTGGAAAAGGTTATTTGTAGCACCATAACAGTTCCATTTTGAACCATGTGAGCATGGTTCTTTATAGAACCATCAAAAAAGGGTTCTTTAAAGCACCAAAAAGGGTTACACTATGGTTACAAGCATTATTTGGCACTATATCGAACATGCTCTTTTTTTATGTACTTATGAAGGCTTTTTGCATTGAAGTGGAAAGTGTTACATGGTCCATATAAGAACTAGGCCTAAGTCATGAGAAATGCTGCCACTGCCAAATCCTATGCTGGCTCAGCCTTTTCCACAAAGCTCCAGATGGCAACACCACAAGAGTCTCCCTAATTAAATTGTCCGTCATTAACACTTAAACAATTAATTAAATATTTTCATCCACATGAGTATCTTGAAAATTATGTCTAAACACATGCTCTTTTTCTCAATAACTGACACACAGACGCAACACAGACACACACACACACACACACACACACACACACACACACACACACACACACACACACACACACACACACACACACACACACACACACACACACACACACACACGTGACTTGTCAACTGAGTAGCATTCAGCTTTAACTCTACAACGGCAATGCTCTGACAAAGGAGCCAATGTCCGAAAAGTGGTAGCCTTCATCTTTGTAAGGGAATATAGTATCTACAGCATAAACATGATTGTATGTTGTACAGAGAGGTGCCGAAAAAGGTAGCTCACTCCAAAGCAGACAAAGCATAAATACCCAATTCAAACTGCAAATATGGCTGTTAACTCTACTACAAAATACATTATTGTATGTTTCTCCTGACTGAAAGGCCAGGGTAATCCTGGGGCAAAGAAGAAGCACAAAGGACAGAGAAAGAGAGACGACACACATAAAAGGCATACCTAAAGCTTGTGTCCACCAGTGTGCTGTGCGTTATGGTTGAGATCAAGGACTTCTTTGTTTGAGAGGAATACCCCTTGTGTAGTGTTCCTGATTCGGTGATGAGGTGTGTGTGTGTGCGCCCACTATCCCAAGGTTTGGTGTGTGTTGTGTGTTTGTGTATGTGTGCCCACCAACCCAGGGTTTGGTGTGTGTGTGTGCAGTTTACACACATACGTTAGTGTGGGGATTGTCCAGCACCAGAGAGCTTGGTGCTGTGTCCTGTCAATGACCCCAGTAACCCTGGCACTCATTGTGACATTTCCATCAGGAGCTGTGAAGAAGGCTAGTTACTGTTCAACAAGTCAAACACATGTGACCCCCTCCTATGTTTCCCTCTTGTAACCCCCAGTATTCTGCCAGGGCTCATTGCTGCATTCTTGCGTTAGCAACGCCTCTGTGAGACAAGGCCTAACATCATAGATACATCTCTCAGAGAAGGGTGGAGATTTATATATAGTTTAAGATTACATTAAAAGTGTTGTGTGTACGTTTTCTGTGCTATATCCCCATGTTTTTTTTAAAGAATACTTACTAGTACTAAGCTTTTCAGTTGTTTCAATGGAATTACTGTACTTCGGTTACTTTATTAATAATCTTGGATATTAAATTTTTATAATGTAATACTCTTGGATATTTGGATATATGTCATGCAGTTTCGTTTATTTACATAATATAAAGCAACTGTGGGATGCGTGTGAGTGATGGAGTTTCTGTTTGGAATTGTACACATGATGTCGCACCAGTCTGGATATATTTACAGACAACAATCTAACAAGTGGGGTAAGCACTAAACAGATGGTTAACCAATGGAAACACGCGTTTTATGGTCCTCAGTTGATAACAAAGAGACATGTTGGGAATCTAACAGAACAATTTGCCAGTTCCCTTTAAAACAGTTAAATTAGCCACCCATTGGACACACACTGGTTGAATCAACGTTGTTCCAATGTGATTTGTCAACCTATTGTGACGTGGCATCTATGTGGAAAACACATTTTTATTTGCAAAAAGTCATCAACCAGTACTGTTTTCATCTAATATCAACCAGCATTGTAAACATTTAAAATTAGGGTCAAACTTAAACTTAAATACAATGACTTAACCTGACTAAGAGGTTGTTACATCAATCAATATAATCAATCTATATATATATATATTGAAATTGTGTTCAAAAACTCCACGTACAATCATTACAAATCTTTTTCATTGGGTGGTTGATATCATGTTGAATTTTATATTTGATTAGACATATTTTATTTCACCTTGTATCAATGTTTATCATAAAAAGGTATGTTTGAATAAACATCATTATTTCAACGTCATGCCATCAACCTAAATAAAGAGGTATATTGAAATAAAATGTGAATCCATAGTCCAACAATTCCTGTTTGAACACTTACTTCTATATGAGGAGTAATGCATTTCAGTGAGAACGAGCCTAACATCCAGATGCCTACCTCTATGTACACTGCTTGGCTTTGAAGAAAAGATGTGTTCATTTCAGCTGAGCTATCATGTCAAAACATGAAAAAATGTATCAGCTTCCATACTCATTTGGGTAGACTACCAAAATAATGTTAGTTCATCATTTTGAAATCGGAAGGTCCCGGAACACATAGTGGGTGCAAGGGGGGGGAGGTGTTATCTGGGGGGCTCTGAGGTACAGGAACACATTGAGAAAAAGAGCATTATAGTTCTGTTTCTAGACTGAAGCTCCCAATCCTTTTCCATGTTGTACAGCCCAACTTTGAATTCTGCATGTCAAACTAGGGGTTATACGTTTGCTTGTTCTTGAACCCCCCTCCCTCCAGCTCCCAGTCTACCTCAATGTTCTTGCATTGTGTCACACCCTGACCATAGTTTGCTTTGTATGTTTCTATGTTTTGGTTGGTCAGGGTGTGATCTGAGTGGGCATTCTATGTTGGATGTCTTGTTTGTCTATTTCTATGTCTGGCCTGAAATGGTTCTCAATCAGAGGCAGGTGTTAGTCATTGTCTCTGATTAGGAACCATATTTAGGTAGCCTGGGTTTCACTGTGTGTTTGTGGGTGATTGTTCCTGTCTCTGTGTTTGCACCAGATAGGACTGTTTAGGTTTTCGCACATTTATTGTTTTGTTAGTTTATTCATGTATTGAGTCTTTATTAAAGAAACATGAATAACCACCACGCTGCATTTTGGTCCGCTTCACCTAAGGAAAACCGTTACACATTGCTGGACTTTTGAAACTTCATGTATTTACATTGTTTTAAAAATGTACAACTAAAAGAAAATGTATGGTTTAAACGTCTTTAATGTTTATTTGTGAAACAACTAGCTAAAGTTAGCTGGCTGGCTCGTTAGCTAACGTTACGTGACGTGTGTGATCTTAAATGTTGTTTACCAAGCTAGGTTCATTGTTTATCTAGCTAGCTAGCTATATGTCTTAAGCTAAAGTGTACTGTTAGCTAGCTAGCTAACGTTAGCTGGCTGGCTCCCTAGCGGACGTTATTATTAGTTTCCCAGAGCTGTTTGCTTTTCCAGTTAGAGCCCAATGTTTGGCACTTTGTTCATTGTTGTGTAACTAGCTAAAGTTAGCTGGCTGACTCATTAGCTAACATTACGTGACCCGTTGAATATGGCCGGTGTTAGTAAACATCTGCAAAAAAGCGTTAGGAAATTAAAGCTTATTAAGAGGGTGTGAACGATGCTCAATGGGTGTAGACAAAGAAGAGCATGTCACTAGATACCAAAACATTCAAAGGCGATTTTCTCAAATGTGAGTTTACAAGTTGATCAACTTTCAAAGCAGAATTACTTTCCCATTGTTCCTCGAATGCAGTGTATGATATACCATTTTATAGCTTTTATAGTCCAATGTAAAAAATACCATTTCACATTTTGCTACATAAGACCGAATCCAGGTGGTGAGTCACAAATGGGTCTGACTTTATAGTAAGTGCAGCGTCATATAATATATGGCATTTATGGATGTTATATAAATTATCGAAAGGGGGCTGACTTTAAATTAAGTACAGCATCATGCGATAGAGTCTTTATGGATGACTTATGAATCACCGAAGGTGTCTCACTTCAAACTAAGTATTACAGGACACTACATAAAGGCTCAATAAATTGATTATTAACGTTCTGCTGATTTATGAAGGTTCTCTCATGATCCAGAGGTTAGGGTGTGGGATGTATTTAAATGGGTTGATAGTGCTGCAAAGCTTGCGTTTGTGTGTGTGTGTGTGTGTGTCAGAACCAAGATGTTTTGGAGTAGTCCAACCTGAGACTACCGCACAAGGTACTCTTCTGTTCCAATGCTGGAGACTAGGACTTACAACCTGTAGCTACAACCTGTAGCTCTGTTGGAATCACTTTTATAGATAACTTTGACAACTTCTGGAAACAGAAGATACTCTACAGAAATGACGAAGTCTCAATGACCCAAAACCAGCTCAGTTAATCCCTACCATTGTGACCATGAGTTGTAATTATGCTGCATCAAATGTACATTATCCCAGGGTGTTGGCACACAGAATGTAAGTAACTTAACTTATGTCCCCATAACTGCCCTGAATACCTCTGTTGATCCTACATCCTAGTGTATGCAGTAATCATGTGCCTATGAACCAGAGTTACATTGTTAGCACTAAGGCGGTGTGCCCTAGTAGGAAGTCCACTGTCAGCTCCAACAAAAATAACATGAGCAAGTCTCCTTTTGATAAGCTTCCCAGTAAAGCATTAAAAACAATGAGTTAACAGAGAAAAGTGCTAAAAACAGCCCATATTAACATATGTAGCCTAAGAAACAAGGTTCATGAAGTCAATAACTTCCTTGTAACAGATGACATTCATATTCTGACAATCTTACTTTTCGTATTCATATTCTCACTTTTCACATTCATATTCTGACACTCACTTAGATAATACCTTTGATGATAGAGTGGTAGCAATACATGGCTATTGTCACGCCCTGACCTTAGAGAGCCTTTTTATGTCTCTATTTGGTTTGGTCAGGGTGTGATTTGGGGTGGGCATTCTATGTTTTATTTTCTATGTTTTGTGTTTCTATGTTTCTATGTGGAGGCAGCATCATGCTGTGGGGTTGTTTTAAAGCAGCAGGGACTAGGAGACTAGTCAGGATCGAGGGAAAGAAGCAAAATACAGAGATCCTTGAGTAAAACCTGCTCCAGAGGGCTCAGGACCTCAGATTGGGGCAAAGGATCACATTCCAACAGGACAACGACCCTAAGCACACAGCTAAGACAACACAGGAGTGGCTTCGGGACAAGTCTCTGAATGCCCTTGAGTAGCCGGGGCAGAGCCCTGACTTGAACCCTATCTGCTATCTGTAAATAGCAGAACCATATTACCAAGTAAAATTCAGAGTGTGTGTAAATGTACTTGATGAATAAAGGGGATTTTGATTCTGATAAAATTGTCTTAAAAGTATGAAATGTCAAGATAAGTGTTTTAAAAATATATAAACACTGAAGCATTGTATTGCCACTCCAAACTTTTTCATTCCTACTTCCTGGTCACGTGATACAGCACACTGCCCATGAGGCCCAGTATTAAGCCAAGCGACAGATGCTAGCGTGAGTAAATCTCTCACGGACAAAGCTATGAGACACTGCTACGACTATTAACTGATGGCGCCGGAGGGGATGGTTTGCCGTTTTACGGTCCCCTAAACAATTGTGCTATTGTGTGTATTTTTTCACGTTATTTGTAACTTATATTGTACATAATGTTTCTGCCACGGTCTCTTATGACCGAAAATAGCTTCTAGATATCAGGACAGCGATTACTCACCCCGTACTGGAAGAAGATTTTTTCTGTAACGATTCGGACGCAAAGGATTTACTCCAGACATCCGACAAGGCCCTTGTCCCCGTATTTCGCTGGAGAAAGAGGTGGCGATATCGGGGACCTAGGTCTGGGTGCCTTGTAAGGATCAGACGCCGAGTGGGTTGGTCCTATTAGCCAACGTACAATCACTGGATAATAAAATAGACCAATTTCGAGCATGTATATCCTACCAACGGGACATTAAAAACTGTAATATCTTATGTTTTACCGAGTCGTGGCTGAACAACGACATCAATAATATACAGCTGGCGAGTTTTACACTTTTTCTGCAGGATAGAACAGCCTGGTAAGACAAGGTGTGGATGTAGACCACATTATTTACAAAGAGAGTTTTCATCTATATTCTTCGTAGCTGTCTATTTACCATCACAAACTGATGCTGTCGCTAAGACCGCACTCAATGAGCTGTATACGGCCATAAGCAAATAGGAAGACGCTCATCCTGAGGTGGCGCTCCTAGTGGCTGGGAACTTTAATGCAGGGAAAATTACATATGTTTTACCTCATTTCTACCAGCATGTTAAATGTGCTGGTAGAAAATAAGAAAAAAAAGCTCACACTCACCCTCCATTTGGCAAATCTGACCATAATTCTATCTTCCTGATTCCTGCATACAAGCAAAAATTAAAGCAGGAAGCACCAATGACTAGATCAATAAAAAAGTGGTCAGATGAGGCAGATGCTAAGCTACAGGACTGTTTTGCTAGCATAGACTGGAATATGTTCTGCCTTTCTTCTGATTCTTCAGTCACTGGCTACATCAATAAGTGCATTGATGACGTCGTTCCCACAGTGACTGTACGTACTAGAGGTCGACCGATTAATCGGAATGGCCGATTAATTAGGGCCAATTTCAAGTTTTCATAACAATCGGAAATCGGTATTTTGGGGATTTTTTTTTTTAACACCTTTATTTAATCTTTATTTAACTAGGCAAGTCAGTTAAGAACACATTCTTATTTTCAATGACGGCCTAGGAACAGTGGGTTAACTGCCTGGTTCAGGGGCAGAACAACATATTTTCACCTTGTCAGCTCGGGGGATCCAAACTTGCAACCTTAACTAGTCCAATGCAATTAACGACCTGCCTCTCTCTCGTTGCACTCCACAAGGAGTTACGCGAATGCAGTAAGCCAAGGTAAGTTGCTAGCTAGCATTAAACTTATCTTATAAAAAACAATCAATCATAATCACTAGTTAACTACACATGGTTGATGATATTACTAGATATTATCTAGCGTGTCCTGCGTTGCATATAATCTGACTGAGCATACAAGTATCTGACTGAGCGGTGGTAGGCAGAAGCAGGCGCGTAAACATTCATTCAAACAGCACTTTCGTGCGTTTTGCCAGCAGCTCTTCGTTGTGTGTCAAGCATTGCCAGTGATGGGCCGTCAGGGCCAGCAAGGCCTTCTCTACTGGCCTAAAACATCATCAGAATATAATTTTTTTTAAATATATTTTCCCACAAGTATGTATTAAATTATTCCCCAGAGTAAGAGTTGTACTCTTCATTTCATAGCTTTCCTCTTGGTTGCACTGCTTCCAGCCCCAGGTTGAGATTTGGAGGGCTGGTCTTTATGTTAGATCTTTTATCCAATCATATTCAGCCATCCTGTGTTGCCAGGGGTCTAAAATCTGCCCTCAGGCCTTCAGAATCAACAGTGAGGGCGCTTGTAGCTTAAAGTGAATGGAAATTAAAATTTAGTGTCAACCAATCAGCTTTAGAGTTGGCTATTGTACGCCTGCTGGCTGGCTCCAGTGTTACACAGGATCCAGCTAGCAGGCGTAGTGCGTGCATGTCTTTTGATTGGATTACCAATATTGAGAGGCAGGTCCTATACAGGCAGGTCTATGCAGAACCTCAGAACTAGGAAACTGAATTTGATAAACAAATTAATTTGCGTACTACTAAGCTGTTTTTTCAACCCACAATGGCAGAAGGAGGAGAAGATATCGATTTGGTCGAGGATATAATTATAACGCCATTCTCAAGACAAACTTTTCAAGAAAAGTTAGACATTGTCAGGAGAGGTCGCCCGACGCCGACGCTACAAAGCCTGTCACAGGCGGGAAAGGGGTTCGTTCGCCACTTTCAAAGTTCCAACTACGAGCGCTATCAATGGCTCACAGGCTCCGGGAAGCACTGCAAACTGTACTGCTGGGAATGCCTATTATTTGCAAGTGATCAATTTGGTGTTTGGAGCCACACTGGCTTTGCAAACTTAAGTTGTCTAACCAAGGCAGCAACGAGACACCAAAGTACGGCTGGGCACTTACAAGCTATGGTGCTTTTGAAAACTTTTGGGGAAACCCGTGTGGATCTACAGCTCAACGAACAAGCGCGCAGGGCAACGGGAGCTGCACTATGAAAACGTATTGCACTCTTCCCCTGCAATTCTCTGAATAAAAATGTCAATTTCAAGGTGACGCAATGCCTGGTTATACTGCGTTTCTGTCTAAATGTATAGTGTCTAGAGCCATGGCATCATAATGATGGTAATAAGAGGTGGATTAATTCGGGTGAGACTGTGTAGGACCTCACTGAAGGCCCAGGCCTCAGGCCCACGGCACACCACTGAACATTGCGCTGTTTATGACTTCATGCCTATCAACTCCCGAGATGAGGCTCGTGTAACCTAAGTGAAATGGCTAGCTAGTTAGTGCGCGCTAATTGTCGATGTGTTCCTGGTTCGAGCCCAGGGAGGACCGAGGAGAGGGACGGAAGCTATACTGTTACACTGGCAATATTAAAGTGCCTATAAGAACATCCAATGGTCAAAGGTTAATGAAATACAAATGGTATAGAGGGAAATAGTCCTATAATTCCTATAATAACTACAACCTAAAACTTCTTACCTGGGAATATTGAAGACTCATGTTAAAAGGAACCACCAGCTTACATATGTTCTCATGTTCTGAGCAAGGAACTGAAACGTTAGCTTTCTTACATGGCACATATTTTACATGGAACATATTGCACTTTTACTTTCTTCTCCAACACCTTGTTTTTGCATTATTTAAACCAAATTGAACATGTTTCATTATTTACTTGAGGCTAAATTGATTTTATTGATGTATTATATTAAGTTAAAATAAGTGTTCATTCAGTATTGTTGTAATTGTCATTATTACAAATAAAAGAATTGGCCGTTTAATCGGTATCGGCATTTATGGTCCTCCAATAATCGGTATCGGCGTTGAAAAATCATAATCGGTCGACCTCTAGTACGTACATACCCCAACCAAAAGCCATGAATTACAGGCAACATCCTCACTGAGCTAAAGGGTAGAGCTGCCTCTTTCAAGGAGCGGGACTCTAATCCGGAAGCTTATAAGAAATCCCACTATGACCTCCGACAAACCATCAAATATGCTTGAATCGTACTACACCGTCTCCGATGCTCGTCAGACGTGGCAGGGCTTGCAAACTATTACAGACTACAAAGGGAAGCACAGCCGAGAGCTGTCCATTGACACAAACCTACCAGATGAGCTGAATTACTTCTATGCTCGCTTCGAGGCAAATAACACTGAAGCATACAATAGAGCATTAGCTGTTCCGGACGACTGCGTCATCACGCTCTCCACAGCAAATGTGAGTAAGACCTTTAAACAGGTCAACATTCACAAGGCCGCAGGTCCAGACGGGTTTCAAGGACGTGTACTCCGAGCATGTGCTGACCAATTGGCAAGTGTCTTCACTGACATTTTCAACTTGTCCCTAACTGAGTCTGTAAAAACAACATGTTTCAAGGAGACCAACATAGTCCCTGTGCCCAAGAACACAAAGGTAACCTGCCTAAATGACTACCGACCCGTAGCACTCACGTCTGTAGCCGAGAAGTGCTTTGAAAGGCTGGTCATGGCTCACTCAACACTATTATCCCAGAAAAACTAGACCCACTCCAATATGCATACCACACCAACAGATCCACAGATGATACAATCTCAATTGCACTCCACACTGCCCTTTCCCACCTGGAAAAAAGGAACATCTATGTGAGAATGCTATTAATTGACTACGGCTCAGTGTTCAACAACATAGTGCCCCCAAAGCTCATCACCAAGCTAAGGACCCTGGGACAAAACACCTTCCTCTGCAACTGGATCCTGGACTTCCTGACGGGCTGCCCCCAGGTGGTAAGGGTAGGTAACAACCCCTCCGCCATGCTGATCCTCAACACGGGGGCCCCTCAGGGGTGTATGCTCAGTCCCCTCCTGTACTTCCTGTTCACTCACGACTGCATGTCCAGGCACGACTCCAACACCATCATTACATTTGCTGATGACACTACAGTGGTAGGCCTGGTCATCAACAATGATGAGACAGCTTATAGGGAGGTCAGAGACCTGGCTGTATGGTGCCAGGACAACAACCTCTCCCTCAACGTGATCAAGACAAAGGAGATGATTGTGAACTACAGGAAAAGTAGGATGGAGCATGCCAGCATTTTCATCGACGGGGCTGTAGTGGAGCAGGTTGAGAGTTCCTTGGTGTCCACATCACCAACAAACTATCATGGTCCAAACACACAAAGACAGTCGTGAAGAGGCCACGACAATGCCTATTCCCCCTCAGGAGACGGAAAAGTTTTGCCATGGGTCCTCAGAACCTCAAAAAACTCTACAGCTGCACCATCGAGAGCATCCTGACTGGTTGCATCACTGCCTGGTATGGCAACTACTCGGCCTCCGACTGCAAGGCACTACAGAGGGTAGTGGGTATGGCCCAGGACCTCTATCCAGGCGATGTCAGAGGAAGGCCCTAAAAATTGTCAAAGACTCCAGCCACCCTATTCATAGAATGCTGTCTCTGCTACCGCATGGCAAGCGGTACCGGAGCGCCAAGTCTAGGTCCAAAATACTTCTTAACAGCTTCTACCCCCAAGCCATAAGACTGCTGAACAGCTAATCAAATGGCTACCCAGACTATTTGCATTGCCCTTTTACACCGCTGCTACTCTCTGTTGTTATCATCTATGCATAGTCACTTTAATAAATCTACCTACATGTACATATTACCTCAATTACCTCAACTAACTGGTGACCCCACTCATTGTCTCTGTACCGGTACCGGTACCCCCTGTATACATATACTTATTTTCCACCATAATATGCAAATAAATTCATTAAAAATCCTACAATGTGATTTTCTGGATTTTTTTTTCTCATTTTGTCTGTCATACTTGAAGTGTACCTATGATGAAAATTACAGGCCTCTCTCATCTTTTTAAGTGGGAGAACTTGCACAATTGGTGGCTGACTAAATACTTTTTTGCCCCACTGTAAGTAAGTAAGCATTTCACTGTAAAGTCTACACCTGTTGTATTTGGCGCATGTGACAAATAACATTTGATTTTATTTGATTTTAACTCAATTACTGTACTTTTGTTTTAAACTGGATGAGTGAAGAACGTGAAGATAGAACCACAATGAAATACTACGCTTATTAAACAAATAAGTGTAGGTTTATATGACATTATTCTTTAGCATTTGTAGCCCCTGCGCTAAACCTTTGGAATGACATCGGAAATTTGATGTGCAAATAAAACAGAAATAATAGGTAAAACATCTACACTTTGCCATTGGGGACTGTTTATGGTTTCAGACCCACTAACTTCTCCCATTCTTTAAAATGAACTAGACAGATAACTGCACAGATAAGTCCCCACCACTCCTCTCATCATCAAACCAGGTGGTTCAAGTCACCATTCATCTTTCCCTGTATTGTTCTCAACTCAACTCAGTGACTGTCAAAAGGGCTGAAACTTGATCAAGAGAGAGGGCTATATGACCTGGTGCACACTTAAAACCCCCCTCCGAACCCAAAACCATCTTACCCTTGACACAATTTGACAGTTGCCATGACAACGATGAACCTACTAGGTCCGCTAGGCTCCAACCGACATAAGCCCATGCACACACGCGAACAAAAACAGACACACACAAACACTTTTACTTGTTCTCTATTAAACTAAAAATCTACTTTGGGTGAGGACTACTGCTTTGTTTTTGGGGTTGTTTAGGTAAGGGAGTGAGCGTGTGCTTGAACAAGCTCCAGCTGAACAACATCTGCTCCAAGAGCAGTTTCGCCAATGTTCAGTGAACAACAGGTGTCACTGCATTTGTGTTACCCAGGTAATATGAACAGGTGGCCGGCGGAGACCAATCTCCTCTACCCCTCCTCCCGCCCACCCCCCACTAGCTGAAGATCCTTCTGCATTATACCTGCACACCTTCTCCTTTCCTTCTTCTCTCCCTACCTCTTTTCAACCTACCCCCTGTCTTCCAATCATCTCATTACCCTGTAAGAGAGCAACAAGATCCCATCTCTAACAATAACAGTAATTCCCTCCGCATTCTCAGGTTACACTAGTCTATACCGATCTAGTTACAGTTTTAATTCCCCCCATTCTTGGAAGAGCCTGCAGAACTCCTTGCGTCTTGATTCCCTGGTGCCACCAGGGTGGTTTAAGAGTTGCAGACGTATTGATTGAATAAAGAAATTGTTGTGATTGTAATGTAGAAAATTGTAACATATACACTACCGGTCAAAAGTTTTAGAACACCTACTCATTCAAGGGTTTTTCTTTATTTTTACTATTTTATACATTGTAGAATAATGGTGAAGACATTAAAACTATGAAATAACACATATGGCATAATTTAGTAACCAAACATTTTTGCCTTGATGACAGCTCTGCACACTTTTGGCATCCCTCCATCAACTTCACCTGGAATGTTTTTCCAACAGTCTTGAAGGAGTTCCCACATATGCTGGGCACTTGTTGGCTGCTTTTCCTTCACTCTGCGGTCCAACTCATCCCAAACCGTCTCAATTGGGTTGAGGTCGGGTGATTGTGGAGGCCAGGTCATCTGATGCAGCACTCAATCACTCTCCTTCTTGGTGAAATAGCCCTTACACAGCCTTTGTTTTGGGTCATTGTCCTGTTGAAAAACAAATGATAGTCCCACTAAGCGCAAACCAGATGGGACGGCATATTTCTGCAGAATGCTGTGGTAGCCATGCTGGTTAAGTGTGCTAAATAAATCACAGACAGTGTCACCAGCAAAGCACCCTCACACCATCACACCTCCTCCATGCTTCATGGTGGGAACCACACGTGCGAAGATAATCCATTCACCTACTCTGCGTCTCACAAAGGTACGGCATTTCTCAAAATCTCAAATCTGAAATTTGGACTCACCAGATGTCCATGCCTTGTGTTTCTTGGCCCAAGCAAGTCTCTTATTTTTACTGGTGTCCATAAGTAGTGGTTTCTTTGCAGCAATTCGATCATGAAAGCCTAATTCACGCAGTCTCCTCTGAACAGTTGATGTTGAGATGTGTCTGTTGCTTGAACTCTGTGAAGCATTTAATTTAGGCTACAATTTCTGAGGCTGGAACTATAAGGAACTTATCCTCTGCAGCAAAGGTAACTCTGGGTCTTTCTTTCCGCTGGCGGTCCTCATGAGAGCCAGTTTCATCATAGCGCTTGATGGTTTCTGCAACTGCACTTGAAGAAACTTTTTCCGCATTGACTGACCATGTATTACAGTAATGATGGACTTAATTATGGGGTATTGTGTGTAGATTGATGAGGGAAAAAATGATTTAATCCTTTTTAGAATAAGGCTAAAAAGTAACAAAATGTAGTGAAAGTCAAGGGCTCTTGAATATTTTCTGAATGCACTGTATAATCTCAGACATAAATCAATTCCCTATTATATATATATATATATATATATATATATATATATATATATATATATATATATATATATAAGCCTATATATATAAGCCTATATATATATATATATATATATATATATATATATATATATATATATATATATATATATATAAAAGCCTATATATATATATATACATATATATAAAAGCCTATATATATATATATATATATATATATATATATAAAAAAAAAAGCCTATATATATATATATATATATATATAGGAAGTTATGAGACAATGAATTCCCACGAAATGGTGGGAGAAAGCGCATATATAGATCACCAGTAGTAGCCTATATTTACTGTTAATTCCCATAATTTCTAATCTACAATGTTTGTTTGGTTACAGTAATTTCTGTTAATGCATTCAATGTATTATCAGGGCCTAAAATGTACTTTTTGTTTAATTACCATTCAAAATATTTTCTCCAGCTAAAATTACACACACAAAAAAAACAGATGAGCATGCTTTGTAATGTTTCAAAAACAAACATGTATTACTAATAAGAAATAATGTATTGTTTAATACAGGATTTTTTTGTGACCTGAGCCTTTTAACCAGAATATCAAGATGAGACAAACATTTTCACCTGGCCCTTTAAGGGCGGGAAGTTACCGTGGTAACGCTACTGGAGAGTCATGTCCCTGTGAGAGTGAGAGTCTGACTAATAGCTGTATTGTCTTCTCTTCTCTATCAGCTGAAACTCAAACATAGAAAAACAACCTAGTATGTGAACAAAAAATGTAAATAGCCAAGAAAGACAAGGACAAAGTCCCACTTCAGTAGACTTTCATTTCAAGTAAATTAGACCAACTTATGCCTGTGCATAGCACTTCTAAAAATGAATCGTTCACTCAGCTCTCTACATGCGCACAGCCCCTTGCCAGGCACTGTTGCACCTCGAGGTGAGTTGGGATTTGTAGTTTGTTGACTTTACCAGCTTTTAAACAAAATGGCAGAAATACTTTGAAAACAGCTACTGCAGCATTTACTTTGCTATAAATTAGATCATACATTACTATTTGTATTCACAAATGCGAGTGAAATTGTCACACTGTGGAGCCCTGACCACCCGCCAAGGTGGCTGGTGAAACGGACATCTTATACCCACCAATGCCAAAATTGACCCGCAGGTGGCAGGTGTTTATTTGATTGTATTATTATTATTACATTCATTTACATTTGTCATTGTCGGACATTTATTTTGAAGATCTCACAACCCATGCTGCACTTGTGAGAATTATATTTATGAGTTTTTTTAAAATCAAATCAAATTTTGTTGGTCACACATGGTTAGCAGATGTTATTGCGAGTGTAGTGTAATGCTTGTGCATCTAGTTCCGACAGTGCAGCAATATCTATCAAGTAATCTAACAATTCCACAACAACTACCTAATACACACACATCTAAGTAAATGAATGGAATAAGAATATATACATATAAATATATGGATGAGCAATGACAGAGCGGTATAGGCAAGATGCCATAGATTATATTTTAAAAATGGTATATACAGTATATATGAGATGAGTAATGCAAGATATGTAAACATTATTAAAGTGGCATTATTAAAGTGACTAGTGATCCATTTATTAAAGTGACCAATGATTTCAAGTCTGTATGTAGGCAGCAGCCTCTCTGAGTTAGTGATGACTGTTTAACAGTCTGTTGGCCTTGAGATAGAAGCTGTTTTTCAGTCTCTCTGTCCCAGCTTTGATGCACCTGTACTGACCTAACCTTCTGGATGGTAGCGGGGTGAACAGGCAGTGGCTCGGGTGGTTGTTGTCCTTGATTACCTTTTTGCCCTTCTTGTGAAATCGGGTGCTGTAGGTGTCCTGGTGGGCAGGTCGTTTTTCCCTGGTGATGCGCTGTCTAGACCGCATCACCCTCTGGAGAGCGCTGCAGGTTGTGGGCGGTGCATTTGCCGCAACCAGGCTGGGATACAGCCCGACAGGATGCTTTCAATGGAGCATCTGTAAAAGTTTGTAAGGTTTCTTTTAGGTGACAAGACAAATTTCTTCAGCCTCCTGATGTTGAAGAGGCGCTGTTGTGCCTTCTTCACCACACTGTCTGTGTGGGTGGACCATTTCAGTTTGTCCGTGATGTGTACGTCAAGGAACTTAAAACTTTCCACCTTCTCCACTGCTGTCCCATTGATGTTGATAGAGGGGTGCTCCCTATGCTGTTTCCTGAAGTCCATGATCATCTCCTTTGTTTTGTTGACGTTGGTTGAGATGTTATTTTCCTGACACCACACTCTGAGAGCCCTCACCCCCTTCTTGTAAGGCTGTCTCATCATTGTTGGTAATCAAGCCTACTACTGTTGTGTCGTCTGCAAACTTGATGATTGAGTTGGAGGTGTGCATGGCCATGTAGTCAAAAATTGGAAACAGGAAGTACAGGAGGGGGCTGAGCACGCACCCTTGTGGGGCCCCAGTGTTGAGGATCAGCGAAGTGAAGATGTTGTTTTCTACATTCACCACCTGGGGGCGGACTGTCAGGAAGTACAGGACCCAATTGCACAGGGCGGTGTTGGGACCCAGGTCCTCAAGCTTAATGATGATCTTGGAGGGTACTATGGTGTTGAACGCTGAGCTATAGTCAATGAACAGCATTCTTACATAGGTATTCCCCTCTCAACCACACTGCACACTGCCCTAACCCATCTGGACAAGAGAAATACCTATGTGAGAATGCTGTTCATCGACTACAGCTCGGCATTCAACACCATAGTACCCTCCAAGCTCGTCATCAAGCTCGAGACCCTGGGTCTCGACCCCGCCCTGTGCAACTGGGTACTGGACTTCCTGACGGGCCGCCCCCAGGTGGTGAGGGTAGGCAACAACATCTCCTCCCCGCTGATCCTCAACACTGGGGCCCCACAAGGGTGCGTTCTGAGCCCTCTCCTGTACTCCCTGTTCACCCACGACTGCGTGGCCACGCACGCCTCCAACTCAATCATCAAGTTTGCGGACGACACAACAGTGGTAGGCTTGATTACCAACAACGACGAGACGGCCTACAGGGAGGAGGTGAGGGCCCTCGGAGTGTGGTGTCAGGAAAATAACCTCACACTCAACGTCAACAAAACTAAGGAGATGATTGTGGACTTCAGGAAACAGCAGAGGGAACACCCCCCCATCCACATCGATGGA
The DNA here is from genome assembly GCF_018296145.1 of Oncorhynchus tshawytscha. Lineage (NCBI taxonomy): Eukaryota > Metazoa > Chordata > Actinopteri > Salmoniformes > Salmonidae > Oncorhynchus > Oncorhynchus tshawytscha. Next base: position 38,057,698 of record NC_056438.1, read on the forward strand.
ACAGTAGTGGAGAGGGTAGCAAGTTTTAAGTTCCTCGGCATACACATCACAGACAAACTGAATTGGTCCACTCACACAGACAGCATCGTGAGGAAGGCGCAGCAGCGCCTCTTCAACCTCAGGAGGCTGAAGAAATTCGGCTTGTCACCAAAAGCACACAAAAGCAAACTTCTACAGATGCACAATCGAGAGCATCCTGGCGGGCTGTATCACCGCCTGGTATGGCAACTGCACCGCCCTCAACCGTATGGCTCTCCAGAGGGTAGTGAGGTCTGCACAACGCATCACCGGGGGCAAACTACCTGCCCTCCAGGACACCTACACCACCCGATGCTACAGGAAGGCCATAAAGATCATCAAGGACATCAACCACCCGAGCCACTGCCTGTTCACCCCGCTGTCATCCAGAAGGCGAGGTCAGTACAGGTGCATCAAAGCCGGGACCCGAGAGACTGAAAAACAGCTTCTATCTCAAGGCCATCAGACTGTTAAACAGCCACCACTAACATTGAGTGGCTACTGCCAACACACTGTCAATGACACTGACTCTACTCCAGCCACTTTAATCATGGGAATTGATGGGAAATGATGTAAATATATCACTAGCCACTTTAAACAATGCTACCTTATATAATGTTACTTACCCTACATTATTCATCTCATATGCATACGTAGATACTGTACTCTATATCATTGACTGCATCCTTATGTAATACATGTATCACTAGCCACTTTAACTATGCCACTTGGTTTACATACTCATCTCATATGTATATACTGTACTCGATATCATCTACTGTATCTTGCCTATGCTGCTCTGTACCATCACTCATTCATATATCCTTATGTACAAATTCTTTATCCCCTTACACTGTGTATAAGACAGTAGTTTTTTTTTTGGAATTGTTAGTTAGATTACTTGTTCGTTATTACTGCATTGTCGGAACTAGAAGCACAAGCATTTCGCTACACTCGCATTAACATCTGCTAACCATGTGTATGTGACAAATAAAATTAGATTTGATTTGATTTGATTTGTCCAGATGGAATAGGGCAGTGTGCAGTGTGATGGCGATTGCATTGTCTGTGGACCTATTGGGGCTGTAAGCAAATTGAAGTGGGTCTAGGGTGAAACTTAAGGTGGAGGTGATATGATCCTTGACTAGTCTCTCAAAGCACTTCAAGATGACAGAAGTGAGTGCTACGGGGGGATAGTTCAGAAAATGTATTCATTGTCTTTTGTTTGAAACGCTCCTGTCAATGTTGAGTTAGGAAAGAACCTGATTATGCATATAGAAGTAGGACTAGTTGGCCTCCTGAGTTTCCCAGTGCTAGCTGTGCCATTAGAGATCCTGGTTCAAGTCCAGGCTCTGTCGCAGCCGGCCGTGACCGGGAGACCCGCGGTGCCGTGCACAATTGGCCCAGCGTCATCCAGGTTAGGGGAGGGTTTGGCTGGCAGGGATGTTCTTGTCCCATCGCACACTAGCAACTCCTGTGGCACGCAATGCATGCTGACACGGTCGCCAGGTGTACAGTGTTTCCTCAGACACATTGGTGCAGCTGGCTTCCGGGTGAAGTGGGCATTAGAGCTGCTCGGCTTGGCAGGGATGTGTTTCGGTGGACGCACGGCTCTAGACCGTTGTCTCTCCCGTACGGGAGTTGCAGCGATGGGACAAGACTGTAACTACCAATTGGATACCACAAAATTGGGGAGAAAAAGGGGTAAAAAAAAAGTCTACATGCCCTGCGTGCAAATGTAGGCCTATAAATATGCCAATTTGGAGATATCTGATAATATTTCTCATTGTCTTAACTCACCACCACTAATAAGCTGTGGAGCTTCTCAAAGTATATTTTCTTCACCTCAAACAGCAAGTAAATGAAGACTGTTTTTATAATCTACTGAGAATCACAATAATTCCTCAAAGTATTTGAACAATATTTCCAGCTCTCTCCATTTCAATAACTACTCCGCAGTCTGAAAATGTAATATCTGATCCAGTGGAAACGTCCTAAAATACCTGATTATTTCTTATCCCTTGCACAAATAGCCTACAGCTGGTGCGGGAATATTGCAGATTAACCACAGACAATGATCTTGAGATACAGGACTATTATAAATTAAAATGAACTGTTCCACAAAAATCTGCATATGAAAATCATAACTGGCACTCAGATCGGTAGAAAAGATAAGATAAATTGGCACTCCAAATGGAAAAGGTTGCCTGTAGCCTATTGGTGTAGCCTATTACCAGCAACTTCAGGAGCATAACGGCAGAATCTGTGAAGGACCGCAGCAGCGGGAGGAGGGTTCGGAACAGGTTTTTTTTCTGGTTAGGCTATCTTGATCTCTGGCTCTCTTGAGTCATTTGTGTCTTAATTATTTAATGCAACAGCCGGATTAAAGCATCAGACAAATTCAGTACTTATAGCCTAGTTGATTTTCTTAAAACATATATGGAAAAATACACGTTTAAAGATTTAGAAGAAACTACTTCTCGTGGTCGACAAATTTTTTGTTGGTGTTGTCGGGGACAGCCCTAGTAGAAATGCAGGAAATTAGCTTTAGATGCCCAAAACAATTCTGAGGGAGGACACCCAGACCCACCGTCAGGTTATGTCCCCCCCTCTTCTAAAGTTGTGCCCCTGTGTTATACACCAGTACAATATCCTTTACAACTCTGTTCCATGATTAAAAAAAACAGACATAAAAAAGTTCCCTTTACACTGCATTTACCTCAATCTCTTACACAAACAATACCCATTCAGGTACCTGTATGTATACAGTATTAGGAAGGCATTTCTTACATGGAATAACAACTCAATATCATAAACAATTCTTACTGTGCTCCATTTCTTCTGTAAAACAGACAATGCCAATATAATTGACCTAAATCATATACCTCAGCAGAGTGCCTGTGACATCTTTACATGATATCTACCAACTAAACCGCTCTATGTGTGAGTCAACCTGACAGCAGTGAGACACCTTAAGCCCTTAAAGGGATTGACCGTGAAACACTGCTTTGTGCTGAGCCAAAATGGATTTAAAACCTAACAACACATATTGACACAAGCCAAGACACTTCTGACTGGTTAATGGCTTTGAGGTCATTGTCGGATAGACCATTTTTAACCCTTTAATACAGTAAGCTAAAACAGGATCACACATTGTTTCTTGGTAGTCTTCAATAACACAGAAATACGAGCCTTTGGTCATTAATATGGTCGAATCCGGAAACGATCATTTCGAAAACAAAACGTTTATTATTTCAGTGAAATACGGAACCGTTCGGTATTTTATCTAACGGGGGGCTTCCCTAAGTCTAAATATTCTTGTTACATTGCACAACCTTCAATGTTATGTCATAATTACATACAATTCTGGCAAATTAGTTCGCAATGGGCCAGGCTGCCCAAACTGAAAACATTTTAATGAATATTAAGAGTACAGGAATATTTCTGGCATTGTTCGAAAGCTCGGATTGTACCCTATTTATGGGAATCACTGTTATTTACCCCAATCCTAAGGTTACAATGGGAATAAAAGAGCTGTATGTTTAAATTGTTTAACCTGTAGCCAATGTTCTATAGCCTATGCTCGAGCTTTTGCTCGCCTGAGGTAGACTAACTCATGATGAGCTGTAGACTACACTATTAACCAAGAGAGTTTTCATCTGTATTTTTCAAAGCTGTATAACAAAACAAAACAACAAAAGAAAAAACGTCCTATCACTGTCAACTGCGTTTATTTTCAGCAAACTTAACATGTGTAAATATTTGTATGAACATAACAAGATTCAACAACTGAGACATGAACTGAACATGTTCCACAGACATTTAACTAACAGAAATGGAATAAGTTGACCCTGAACAAAGGGGGGGTCAAAATCAAAAGTAACAGTCACTATCTGGTGTGGCAACCGGCTGCATCAAGTACTGCAGTGCATCTCTTCCTCATGGTCTGCACCAGATTTGCCAGTTCTTGCTGTGCAATGTTACCCTACTCTTCCACCAAGGCACCTGCACGTTCCCAGACATTTCTGGTGGGAATGGCCCTAGCCCTCACCCTCCGATCCAACAGGTCCCAGACGTGCTCAATGGGATTGAGATCCGGGCTCTTTGCTGGCCATGGCAGAACACTGACATTCCTGTCTTGCAGGAAATCACGCACAGAACGAGCAGTATGGCTGGTGGCATTGTCATGCTGGAGGGTCATGTCAGGATTTATTTATTTTTTACCTTTATTTAACTAGGCAAGTCAGTTAAGAACAAATTCCTATTGTCAATGACGGCCTAGGAACAGTGGGTAGCCTGCAGGAAGGGTACCACATGAGGGAGGAGGATATCTTCCCTGTAACGCACAGCGTTGAGATTGCCTGCAATGACAACAAGCTCAGTCCGATGTTGCTGTGACACACAAACCCTGACCATGACAGACCCTCCACCTCTAAATCGATCCCGCTCCAGAGTACAGGCCTCGGTGTAATGCTCATTCCTTTGACGATAAATGCGAATCCGACCATCACCCCTGGTGAGACAAAACCGCGACTCGTCAGTGAAGAGCACTTTTTGCCAGTCCTGTCTGGTCCAGCGACGGTGGGTTTGTGCCCATAGGTGACGTTGTTGCCGGTGATGTCTGGTGAGGGCCTGCCTTACAACAGTCCTACAAGCCCTCAGTCCAGTCTCTCTCAGTCTATTGCGGACAGTCTGAGCACTGATGTAGGGATTGTGCATTCCTGGTGTAACTCGGGGCAGTTAATGTTGCCATCCTGTACCTGTCCTGCAGGTGTGATGTTCGGAAGTACAGATCCTGTGCAGGTGTTGTTACACGTGGTCTGCCACTGCGAGGACAATCAGCTGTCCGTCCTGTCTCCCTATAGCGCTGCCTTAGGCATCTCACAGTATGGACATTGCAATTTATTGCCTGGCCACATCTGCAGTCGTCATGCCTCCTTGCAGCATGCCTAAGGCACGTTCACGCAGATGAGCAGGGACCTTGGGCATCTTTATTTTAGTGTTTTTCAGAGTCAGTAGAAAGTCCTCTTTAGTGTCCTAAGTTTTCATAACTGTGACCTTAATTGCCTACCGTCTGTAAGCTGTTAGTGTCTTAACGACCGTTCCACAGGTGCACGTTCATAAATGTTTTATGGTTCATTGAACAAGCATGGGAAACAGTGTTTAAACCCTTTACAATGAAGATCTGTGAAGTTGTTTGGATGTTTACTAATTATCTTTGAAAGACAGGGTCCTGAAAAAGGGATGGTTCATACTTAATGAGTATATACTACATACTATATAATATTAGTTTATTTTAGTATACTGTAAACTAACGATATTGTTTCAGTTGAGCGTACTAGAGCTTTGCCTGTCTATAGGAAGTTGATGCTCTTGCTATGTAACCTCTTGCTAGCTTGTTAGCATAGAAAATTACTAGCTAAACATTTTAAGATTTTGGGTGTGTTTGTAAATTCAATCTTGAGTGCCAGAGCATGCTCTGGTTGTTTGTAAATCCAGAGCGTTGTCAGATTGTCCGTTCGAAAATTCAGAGCATTACACTCTCGGAGCCTTCAGAGCACACACTAGACACTCTGGCCGAGGAGTAACGCTGATCCGAGCGATCAACAGCAGTCAAGCACCCAAGCTAACTGGCTAACGTTGGCTAGCTATTTCCACACAAATGAGAGAACACCTCACTCTGACCATTTTACTCTCCCTAGCAGAGCTGGTTAGGCTGTTTTCATGTTATCTAGAGGATTGGTGACTGTAACTGTGCTGCGGGCAACAATTTAATTACTCTTTATTTTGCAGACATTTACTGACACTGACCATATTCAGCGGGTGTTGAACATTTGTAAATTCATCAGTTATTATGTGCGAGAGTGCTCTGAAATTGGAGTAGATAGCCAGAATTAACAATGCCCATTGAAACACACAAGGACTATAACACTTAGCTAAGAATTATGTGAATAATCAAGTCAATAAATGTTTGGTAGGAGATAGTAAATATACTGTCTGGCAAGTTTTAGTAGCCAACTAACATAAGGTAACTAGCTAACATACCGGTAGATACTGCTGTAATGCTATGCGGTTCGTAAGGATAGCATAGCTGACAAATTGTCAGACAAAATAATCTGTAACTTAACTTATTTGAAAAGTAATTACTTTATTACATTGCTCAACATTTTCTAATTAGTTAGTTAAAGCAATTAATTTAATAATTAGTTAAAGCAATGCATTTGTATCCATTCTCGTCGGACTTCGGCTGCTTATTTTCCGTCATTTTCTTAAACTCTGAAAACCACGCCCAGTTTCTGGAGAATTGCATTATGGGCCCTAAAATCACGGAAATAGTGTCTACTGCTTGTATACTTTGTATTTTGGCGAATTTAGTACAACATCCGGGAACTTTTGGCATACTAACTATATCCTTACTATGACCAATAAGCATACTACATACTCAATTTGGGTCACAAACAGTATGGTTAGTATAAGTATTCGAACTTAGCTTAATAAGACTAAAACTATACCTAAAATATCTGACAAAATTAACACAGGTTTAAAGGGGAAGCTCGGGATTTTACAAGTTGATGTTAGATGTTTCCTCACCCTCAGGGTAGTATTTTGGCCAGGAGGAACCATGCTTCGGTTTTCTGTAAGTAGCCACTACAAAATTCAGCTAACTTTATCCACATTAGCTAAAAATCTAAATGGGAAATTCATGGCAAAATCAACTGAAATCAACTCTATACTTGGTTTGTTTTGGCCATTAAAAAAAAGGCAAACACATGCCTTTATCACTTCATTTGATTGCTAGCTAGTGGTGGCTAAAGTTCCCAGAAATGGCTAAATGTAAATTTCCGACTAAATAGACATACCCAAAAGTTAACGTGTAATTCTGATTCATGATTCTGACATTCTGACAATTCATGATTCTGACATGCCAATACTTGGTATATTTGGAAAGAAAACATCTGGGAGATTATGAGGAAATGATCAGAAGATAGATAGGAGTTACATAGTTCAGAATACATAAGATCAAGCAGACACAAAATAACAGTTTATTTTTAAAGTAGTCTTTCATTGACAAGATATAACTGAATTATTGATGCTCAGAGCTGGAATCACATCAGATGGCTCCCACAACATGTGAAAAATATCAGGGGAAAAAATGGGATTGATAGACCTAACAACTAGAAATGGGCAGATGTTTTAGTAAGTGGTGTTAGCTGTGGTCACGGGACGTTTCCAAGTGTCCCTAAACCTCTCCAAAGTGGCATATGGATGTAAATTAGATCATTCCAGTGATATTACATATTACATAAATGCTATTTGTTCAGTATAAAAGCACAATTTCTACCATATTAACCTCACTTAAACAGCTCAAACAATCTTCTTACGTTCAGCCATTCATCAGTCATTTGTGTAAGTGTGTACGTTGAGTGTCCTTCACTAAAGCGTGCTGAAAGTCAGTTGTTAATTTGTTTACTGTGAAATAGCATTGTATCTGGTTAAACACAATTTTTTCCAAAAGTTTACTAAGGGTTGGTAACGGGGTGATTGGTTGGCTATTTGAGCCAGTAAATGGTGCACTACTATTCTGGGGTAGCGGAATGACTTTTGCTTCCCTCTAGACCTCAGGGCACACACTTTCCTTTAGGCTTAGATTGAAGAGATGGCAAATAGGATTGGTAATATTGTGGCAATGTTAGCCAGTTGAGCTAAAGCCTGCATGTCTTGGGCTAGTAACTGAAAGGTTGCTGGATCGAATCCCCGAGCTGACAAGGTAAAAATCTGTTCTGCCCCTGAGCAAGGCAGTTAACCCACTGTACCCCGGTCGTCGATGATATGGATGTCAATTAAGGCAGCCCCCCCGCACCTCTCTGATTCAGAGGGGTTGGGTTAAATGCGGAAGACACATTTCAGTTGAATGCATTCAGTTGTACAACTAACTCGGTATCCCCCTTTCCCTTTCTTGAGGTTTCAGTCAAGGTGAATCCTCACACAAGCATGGTTCACCACCCACCTCCATTACGGTGGCTAAATTCATTGACAGGACTGTGTAAACGTGAGTGTTAGTTGTCTGTCAGGGCTGTGTCAACTTCAGTGGCATCAATGCTCTCTTTCTAAGGTGTTGTTAGCAACTGACCTCTAGGGAGTTAAACCCAGCAGCCTAAATAACAAACCCAACAGTGTTTTGAGTTGTGGGTAAGTGAAACCAAAAGTACACACCAAAACACAGTGGTGTTCAAAGTGACCTTACAGAGTGTTTAATAAGCAGTAAACCAGGCATTTCAAGAGCCTGTCCCACAGCGTTTTATGGGTGTATCAGCCTGCACTACCAGTATGCTCTTCCCTGTATGCTGGTTGCCTCCTCTGTAGTGCTCATCATCAAACCATTGTTAGAAGTTGATGACCACTTGCTTCAAAAGCAAACACAACAGTATTGTAAGAAAAACATTCTTCAAGTAACCTATATTGAGTTGTATAGGCATAGTAGTGTCCAGCCTTTATTTGAGTCCTTTCCAGGACCATCCTCTTTAGAGAAATCATGCTTTATATGTTGCAACAATAAAAAAGGTTTATTTCCGGTCTGAATATTCCTAAAACATAGTTGATCATTTGGCCTTAGAATTTAAAATTCCATTGAAGTTAATTAGATTTTTGCGCTATGACACCTAAACGAGCTACAAACCTGTCGATCCCTTGTTTTCACAATATATGGATCAAAGCATAAAAAAAAATACATATTTTCCTTTTTCCCCAAGGCCTGCTGTCCTGTGTTTCTAACATGCTATGTATATTGCCTATGTTGTGCTGCCAGATACTTTCAATGCAGGCAAGGTTGGGAAAAGGGGGATCCCAACCAATAAACACAGAACTCTGGCAGCCCCAAAAGTAGGTAAGCACCACCTTGAGGTGTTGCCAGATTTTTATTGTAACTCACTTGGGTGAATATTTTTTTCTTTAAGGGGAGTGTTATGGTCTTACCTGTCCATATTCAGTAGCGAAAACCACCACGCCTCCAGAGCAAGAGGAAACAGTGCTGGGGAGGTACTGATCTTCCTCGCGTAACCACACACGGGCGCCCTGTATAAAGAGACAAATAGTCACCATTGAGACTAGCGTGTCTTTTTCAAGGGAGCACGGCATATACAATTTCATAGATAAAAAAAAAATGAATACAATAGAATAAAGTAAAATACAGCACAACACAAATTGTACAAATAACTAAACCTGTAAATTCAAATTGCCATACTTCCTAGACTTGTATTCACTCAGCTACTGGAACTTCTTAATAGGAACATTAAAAAAATGGAAAGTAAGGTTCCTAAACATGTAATGAATATTATCAAATGACATAATCTTGCAGAACTCAACTTCACAGACCACAATATCAAACAATCAAAAAAATATAGCAAAAAAAAAAACTTCCCAGTATAACAATAAAATCACACTGGTCTTTGTTTTGTCACCTCAGATATACAGTACCAGTCAAAAGTTTGGACACACCACCTCATTCAAGGGTTTTTCTTTATTTATACTATTTTCGACATTGTAGAATAATAGTGAAGACATCAAAACTATGAAATAACACTTGAGATTTGAGATTCTTCAAAGTAGCCACCCATTGCCTTGATGACAGTGACTTTCAACGTGGCACTGTCATAGGATGACAGCTTTTCAGCAAGTCAGTTTGGAAAATGTCCGCCCTGCTAGAGCTGCCCCGGTCAACTGTGAGTGCTGTTATCGTGAAGTGGAAAAATCTAGGACTTTGGCGATGTCATCTATAAAATAGCCTCCAACACCCTACTCAACAAATTGGATGCAGTCTATCACAGTGCCATCCGTTTTGTCACCAAAGCCCCATACACTACCCACCACTGTGACCTGTACGCTCTCGTTGGTTGGCCCTCGCTTCATACTTGTCGCCAAACCCACTAGCTACAGGTTATCTTCAAGTCTCTGCTAGGTAAAGCCCCACCTTATCTCAGCTCACTGGTCACCATAGCAGCACCCACTCGTAGCACTCGCTCCAGCAGGTATATCGCACTGGTCACCCCCAAAGCCAATTCCTCCTTTGGTCGCCTTTCCTTCCAGTTCTCTGCTGCCAATGACTGGAACGAACTGCAAAAATCACTGAAACTGGAGACTCATATCTCCCTCACTAGCTTTAAGCACCAGCTGTCAGAGCAGCTTACAGATCACTGCACCTGTACATAGTCCAACTGTAAACAGCCCATATATCTACCTCATCCCCATACTGTATTTATTTATTTATCTTGCTCCTTTGCACCCCAGTATCTCTACTTGCACATTCATCTTCTGCACATCTACCATTCCAGTGTTTAATTGCTATATTGTAATTACTTCGCCACCATGGCCTATTTATTGCCTTAATTCCCTTATCTTACCTCATTTGCACTCACTTTTCGTTTTTTCTACTGTATTATTGACGGTATGTTTTGTTTATTCCATGTGTAACTCTGTGTTGTTGTATGTGTTGAATTGCTCTGCTTTATCTTGGCAAGCTCGCAGTTGCAAATGAGAACTTGATCTCAAATAGCCTACCTGGCTAAATAAAGGTTTAAAAGTTTAAAAATAAACATGCGACAAATACAACCGGTGTAGTAGACCTTACTGAGAAATTCTTACTTAAAAGCCCTTTACCAACAATGCAGTTCAAGAAATAGAGTTAAGAAAATATTTACAAATAAACTAAAGTACATTTTTAAAAATAAAAGTAACACAATAAAATAACAATAACGAGGCTATATAGAGGGGGTAGAACCGATTCAATGTGCGGGGTACAGGTTAGTCGAGGCAATTTCTACATGTAGGTAGGGGTAAACTATGCATATATACTATGCATAGATAATAAAGAGTGAGAGAAGAAGCAGGGTAAAAACAAAATCAAAGGGGGTGTCAATGTAAAGTGTCCGGGTGGCCACTTGATTAATTGTTCAGCAGTCTTATGGCTTGGGGTTCAGTGACTTTAGGTGGCTTAATAATTTCTTTCAACAATAAAATATGATTTACCAACATTTCTGAAAATGGATACGGTGCATTCAGAAAGTATTCACACCCCTTGACTATTTCCACATTTCCACGTTTTGTAACATTACAGCCTTATTCTAAAATGAATTCAATAAATAAAAAATCCCCATCAATCTACACACAACACCCCATAATGACAAAGCAAAACCTGGTTTGGAGAAAGTTTTGCAAATGTATTAAATATAAAAAACAGAAATAGCTTATTTACATAAATATTCATACCCTTTGGTATGATACTCGAAATTGAGCTCAAGTGCATCCTGTTTCCATCGATCATCCTTGAGATGTTTCTACAACTTGATTGGAGTCCACCTTTGGTAAATTCAATTGATTGGACATGACTTGGAAAGGCACACACCTGTCTATATAAGGTCCCACAGTTGACAGTGCATAGTGCATGTCAGAGCAAAAAGTCATGAGGTCAAAAGAGCTCTGAGACAGGATTGTGTTGAGGCACAGATCTGGGCAAGGGTAACAACAACAACAAAAAACACAGTGGCCTCCATCATTCTTAAATGGAAAAAGTTTGGAAACACCAAACATTTTCCTAGAGCTGACCAAACTGAGCAATCGGGGGAGAAGTGCTTTGGTCAGGGAAGTGACCAAGAACCCGATGGTCACTCTGACTGAGCTCCAGAGTTCCTCTGTGGAGATGAGAGAACCTTCAAGAAGGACAACCATCTCTGCAGCACTCCATTAATCAGGCCTTTATGGTAGAGCGGCCAGACGGAAGCCACTCCTCAGTAAAAGGCACATGACAGCCCACTTGGAGTTTGCCAAAAGGCACCTAAAGGACTCTCAGACGATGAGAAACAAGATTCTCTGGTCTGATGAAACCAAGATTGGACTCTTTGGCCTGAATGTCTCGAGGAAATCTGGCACCATCCCTACGGTGAAGCATGGTGGTGGCAGCATCATGCTGTGGGGGTGTTTTTCAGTGCCAGGGACTGGGAGACTAGTCAAGATTGAGGAAAAGATTAATGGAGCAAAGTACAGAAATATCCTTGATGAAAACCTGCTCCAGAGTGCTCAGGACCTCAGACTGGGGCGGAGGTTCACCTTCCAACAGGACAATGACCCTAAGCACACAGCCAAGACAACGCAGGAGTGGCTTTGGGACAAGTCTCTGAATGTCCTTAAGTGGCCCAGCCAGAGCCCGGAATTGAACCCGATCAAACATCTCTGGAGAGACCTGAAAATAGCTGTGCAGTAACATTCCACTTCCAATCTGACATAGCTCGAGAGGATCTGCAGAGAAGAATGGGAGAAACTCCCCAAATACAGGTGTGCCAAGCTTGTAGCGCCATACCCAAGAAGACTTGAGGCTGTAATCGCTGCTAAAGGTGCCTCAACAAAGTACTGTGTAAAGGGTCTGAATACTTATGTAAATGTTATATTTCATTTTTTTTAAATATAAATTTGAATTTTTTTTCCAAAAACCTGTTTTTGCTTTGTCATTATGGGGTTAGGGTTAGATTGATGTCTGTGGATTGATGAGGGAAAAAAAATATTTAACCAATTTTAGAATAAGTCTGTAAAGTCAAGGGGTCTGAATACATTCCGAATGCACTGTATATAGCATTTTGGAATGAAACTCTTACACACTGCAGCTTTGAACTTCTGAACCCCCTTACACGGAATGCTCATTATCAAAAACTCCCATGTATGTCACAGCGGCTGATGACTAATCGCTTTTGACAGGCAGCTGCATAGCGTTGACCTTTCCCTTAGCCAATAGGGTCACAGCTGTCAGGAACTGGGAAACGTATTACGGATTCAGGTTACAGGAGGTTTATACCTGGGGCACACTTTAGCATACTCAGGAGAGCAGTAACCATTGTGGTATATTGAGGCCTTTAACTTTTGTGACTAGGGGGCAGTATTTTCATTTTTGGAAGAATAACGTTCCCGTAGTAAACGGTATATTTTGTCAGGACAAGATGCTAGAATATGCATATAATTGAAAGCTTAGGATAGAAAACACTCTAAAGTTCCCAAAACTGTAAAAATATTGTCTGTGAGTATAACAGAACTGATATTGCAGGCGAAAGCCTGAGAAAAATCCAATCCGGAAGTGCCTCATGTTTTGAAAGCGCTGCGTTCCAATGCGTCCCTATTGAGCAGTGAATGAGCTATCAACCAGATTACTTTTCCTCCATATTCCCCAAGGTGTCTACAGCATTGTGACGTAGTTTTACGCATTTATGTTAAAGAATACCCGTAAGTGGCTACATTGCGCAACTGGTCACCTGATGGCTCCCAGAGTGATTCTCGCGTAAAATACAGAGGTAGCCATTATTCCAATCGGTCCTACTGAAAAACCAATTGTCCCGGTGG